>NW_009724687.1:0-39959 GCF_000703405.1 Apaloderma vittatum | reverse complement strand
TGGATGGCATCTCTTCACTCAAGAGAGTCCACAGTACCATACAGCTTGGTGTTGTCAGCAAACTTACTGAGGGTGCACTCAATGCCGTCATCCATGTCGCTGACAAAGATGTTGAACAGCACTGGACCCAGAACAGACCCCTGAGGAACACCGCTTGACACTGATCTCCATGTAGACATTGAGCCATTGACCACAACCCTTTGAGTGTGACCATCCAGCCAGTTCTTTATCCACCGAGTGGTCCATCTGTCAAATCCATGTCTCTCCATTTTAGAGACAAGGATGTCATGTGGGACAGTGTCAAACAGTGTCAAAATCTGTCAAATCTTAGGGATTACGAGGATTAAGCCATTTTCTTCAATGGCCAGAGTCTGAGGGTGACTCCATCTGATTTCTGCCCTTGATCTCGATTTGTGAGTTCCCAAATTCAGCTCCTGTATCTGGTTCCCCTCTGCTGTTGAGCCTGAAACTTCCCTGGTGCCACCTGCTCTGCAGGATCTGGGGTGGTTGCTGTCAGGGTAGAGGAGTTGAGTCCAATTACAGTTTTGTGTGTATTTGTATATATATCATTTTTTTATTTTTTGTACTATTATTGTTTCATTAAAGTTGGTTTAGTTTTCTTTTCCGGTTTCTAAGTCTCACTGCCTTGTTCCCTTTCCCTTCCCTATTGAGGAGGGCGAGGTGTTATTATAGACCACCTGTCATTCATTCAGTGGCTGGCCCATCCCTAACTCTTAACATGGTGTTTTATCAGTTTACTGAGGAATTCTTTATACCAAAAGAATGTAATTGTAAACCACAGCTGGATTAAGTCTGAATTGTGTTATTAGCTGAATCTGCATCACTGCTACTGCTGGACTGAGGTCCAGACTAAGGCATTTCAGACTACTTTACTTCATACTTTCTTAAGTGTGGTCCTATGAACTGAACTCCCCTTAGTTGCTTGGGTGCTGAAAAATAAACTCCAACTCAATTAAGTACCAAGTCACTCAAAAGCCTAATCACTTACAGTCCACAGTCTCAGTAGGAGGATTGTCTCAGAGCTCAAGAACTTCATGATTTCAAGGTGTTTTTTTGCACGAATAGGAGCTCTGCAACTCTCACATCATGAGCTTGGACCTAACAGCACATTCAGCAGTGTTCACCAAGCAACCAGAGGTGCATGACACATGGCAGGTCTCAGATTTATGAGCACTTCTGCAGAGACCAGGGCTTTGTATATACATCACTATAAACTTAGGGTCCTATAGAGAGTTGAGATTCAGCAGTCCCATAATAGAATCTGAAAACTGTGTTCGTCAGGATACATAGATTCTCAGCTTTATGGATACCTACAGCCATCCCTTGCTTTGGGGCATTTGCCATGAATTTGAGGAAACATAGTGACTCTGCAGGAAATTGGTGACTGCTTAGACATTGCATAAGAAGTTCTATTCTTTCTTTAGTTTGTTTTCTAATATGTTTTTCAATGCCTTTTTTTTTTCCTGTGGAAAGGACTGATTTTCTTTAATAATCAAAATAAATAATTTTTCCAAGTCTAGTTTTCCAGCAAAAGAGAAATGAAGTTTCACGCTTTCCACACCATCTAAATGGTAATTGCAAGTCAATGCCACAATTGTCTGTCTAATTCTTCACAGCAGCAGCTTTATATGCATTTATCTCCATCACACACACAGATCCACCAAAGACTAACGAATTTGTAAGAAATTTTCTGAGATCTTCAAGACATTCTTCACAGAGAGCGCAAGAACAGAACATGCCTAGTTTGAAAGGAACATGAGGAAACTGTAGTGTTTCACCTTTTTTTTTCTGTGGACATTAAAAGCTGCAGAGTTCTGGGCCCCTCAGCTCAAGAGAGACAGGGAACTGCTTGAGAGAGGCCAGCACAGAGCCACAAAGATGATGAAGGGAGTGGAAAATCTCCCTTATGAGGAAAGACTGAAGAAGCTGGGTCTCTTTAGCTTGGAGGAGGCTGAGGGGTGACCTCATAAATGTTTATAAATATGCCAAGGGGGAGTGTCAGGAGGATGGAGCCAAGCTCTTTTCAGTGACGTCCAATGACAGGAAAGGGGGAAATAGATACAAGCTGGAACATAGGAGGTTCCACAAAAATACTAGGAAAAACTTTTTCGCTCTGAGGGTGACAGAGCACTGGCACAGGCTGCCCAGGGAGGTTGTGGAGTCTCCTTCTCTGGAGACTTTCAAAACCCACCTGGACGTGTTCCTGTGTGGCTGCCCTAGGGGATCCTGCTCTGGCAGAGGGGGCTGGACTAGATGATCTTTTGAGGTACCTTCCAATCCCTAACATTCTGTGATTCTGTGATTCTGTGAATAGGAAAAGGAAGAAACAACTACTGGGAAAATTTAGTTCCTAGAAAAAAATAATATAATAGTTGTTATTTTAAGCCCAGCAAGGAATGGATGAGAATGTATTAAATAGGAATTATGATATTCGACCTTATTTCCTGTTGACAAAAAAAAAAAGTTTGTCAGTAGATGAGGAGTTCTCTAGATGAATTAATTTATTAAAATAATATTTCATATAACTAAGTTCTGCCCTGTGGACTGATTACCAGTATTACATTTTGAGTATCTCATATCTCCACAGCGAAGACTTAATTGGAATATCAGTCATCTGGTACATCCTTCTTCCCTGTCTGGATTATTTTAGATTTTCATGTGACAGGTTTATAGTGAGTGTGAATAAATTCAGAGAAGAGTTAAAATAAAAGTCAATGTTGAGAATGAATGGGAACAGAAAGTAATGTATCTATAGAGAAAAACAGAGAGAAATACACATACATAGATAATAATGACATTCACGCAGGCAGTCATAGTTCCATAATGTTTCCTTTGTGTTGGCACAGTCTGCCTTTTCTCCTACCTCCACAGAGTTCTGAAGTAACCATGGATTTTCTCTAGGTCATCTGCACAAACAGAGTCTACCTCTGCCTCTAGCCCTCACTAGACAAAAACCATTTGTTTGATTCAAGATTAGATCAGTCTCTCAAGTTCAATTATTCAGGCAGTATGGTTAGTGATAAATCTAACTGTGTACTGCCATTAGACAGGACATATGATCACAAAGCCTGAACTAGAAACACAACCAGACAGAAAACAAATATTTGTTATTTTCAACTATTTAATGACTGAAGTAAATGTGCTTGAAAAGGTTATCCAACAAAGTAATAAACCTCCAGTTGAGGAAAACCTCTGTATTTCAGGTTTAAATATGTACTTAATTTAAACTAAAGCAAAAAGCTCATGTCCTCCCCAATCTTTCGTGCTTTCTCAATAGCCAGATGACTCATCGCTGCACTGAAAAGCAGCATTCCTTGTGCTCACCTAACATGCTTCTAACTTTTAAAGAGGCTCCTTGCACAGTTTAAGAGGAAATAGCACTCATTTCTAGCTGCCTTTGTAAACACATTTTTATTCATTAGGTTAGTGTTATAGCACCTTGGTGGAATGGAAATTACTAGTTAATTAAGCTTCTGGTGACTTGAGGCATCTATATCTTCCTAAGCATTCATTTGTCTGGCAGCATGGAAAATGCCAGCATTCCAATTAATATTTAGTTTTAACTGGAGTTTTAAAGTACTATTATAAGAATGATATAAGATAGCTATGCCCAATAATCAAGTTGAATATGCTTAATGAAACTTGTTACTCCAAGCCTTACACAGCTGAACTTTGATATTCAGGTGCCTTATGTTGCAACTTCCTAAGGGACTTGTGTACCAGCTTGAGAGAAATCAGGCAATGTTTTGTATGGAACATAAATGAATCACCAGAAATGATGGTCACAATGAAATAAATCGTATTAGACACTACTAAGAAGGTCACTGGGGATTATAGACTATTATGGTTAACTCAAATGACAGATTAAATCAAAGGTTGGCAGTTGAGTTCTATCATCAAGCTTGCCACAGGTCAATTCCTGGCTCTGCTGGTGGCAGTGAACCATAATTTCACCCACAGTCCTTAGATTTTCTATTAAGACTGGCATTGATCTTATTTCTTTAGAACAGCCCTCATGGAAAGTGAGTAACTTCTCTTTTGAGGTCTTCCAGTCATAAAAACTTTGCTGATTCATTTCAGTTTTCATGATTTATGAAGCACCCCAGAGGCTTTGATCCCCTCAGAATCAATACTCATTCACACCTTGGACAGTAGAAGTCTATTGGTCTTCCAGGAAGATAGGAGGCCTGCAGCGAAGAGCCTCAACTAACCCTCTGTGAGGTACTTACACGAACTGAGGCAAGTACATGTAACAAGAGAAAACATCTAAGCCTATAAGTAAAATTTTGTTCAAAATGAAAACCGTGAGCTCCCTACACAAATTCTGCAGCGTGATCTGTTATAGGATAAACATAAAGGGGAAGCAAAACTACTTTGTATCAGGGTGTTTATCTTCTAATAAGTTAAGAGAAGTGGAAATATTTAAGGTCCTCCTTAGTATCTGACAGTTGAATCTGCCCTGCCTGTGCACAACTAAAATGAGGACACATTATTCAAGTTCTCTGTTGCCTGAAAACCAATTTTCAAGCAATGAAGTCTTAGCAGAGCCATTTTAGCATTGTTACTATTGACAGTGAAGTGGATTAAGTTTTCTTGGCAACTGACAGTCTCTGTGGAGAAGGATATTTTCCTTTCCCCACTAGTCATCCACTTCTCCTTTCAAAAGGAAGCTCTCCCAAATCTACAGGGTGATTTGGCACTCAGCTCTATTCTGCTAAGGGAGTTAAGAGCACAGGTCCAATCCCCCACTTAAAAGCTGCTGGAGGGTTTACATAGGCTCAAGAGTAATCCTAAGCCCAAAACTGAATTTCATTAAAGGCTGTTGACAACTTCCAGGTTCCAATTTGCAGCAGACTGACAAGAAAACGCTCTTCATTCTAATGAGTATGTGTTCTAAACTTTCATACAAGTAAAATCGAGCACACGTACACTCAATATAGTTTTCTCTCTCTGGATTTTTTTGTAGATATATTGATTTAAATTATACTTATGCATATGTATATGATAATACCAAAAAAAAAGTGGGTTTGGCCCTATAAAATTATGCTTATAGTCTCTGCTCGATTTCAGATCTGTAAAACGTATTTCAGCTTTTAACTCCCTGTGAAGATATTTAAGTAACTAAATGACATTTGAATTTGGCTATTCTGCATGAAACAAAACCCATAGAATAGAACTTTCCGTCATCGATTAATTGTTAATCTTCTTGGAAATCTTAGTTAAAGACTTATGGATTTGAATTGCTTAGATACGTGCTTTGAGAACAAGTCCCACTAGCTGGAGTTTGGGGCATGTTATCAGGAGAACACTGGGAAATTATATGTGCTAAACCCTCATCGATGGATAAATAGAGAATTTCAAAGATGTTAGTCTGTTTGCTTTGTCTCATAAATAGGATTTTCCTGTGCATACAAAGAAAAATGACTGAACCCAAACTCTCAAGTTAACCAGTTTAGCAACCAAGCAGCCTCTTGATTGTTTCCCATATACAAGATATAAAATACGCCACTGCATCGATGAATGTGGTGTTAGGTGTAACAGAGTCACAGAGCCACAGCAGTGGGATTTAAATGAATTCCTCATCAGCAAACCCACATGGACCAAATCAGAGGCCTCTTTCCAAATAAATAATGAGGGTTTTCTAGATTACTACTATTTGACTAGAACACAGACAAATAGAAAAAATTAAAATCCTCACAAAACAGAGTTAGGATCAGTTTATAATCTTTATTGCACTGAAAAAAATACAGAGTTAAAAAAATAGTTCTTAACTGAAATGCCTGATTTTAAAAAAATATAATTATAATCACTCTTTTTAGTGTTCTAACTTGTATTGTGTGCACTCACATACACTGAGGATGCAAATCAACTAAAAACTTACAGACTGGCTACCTGAGGACATAATTTTATTAGGGGGATCCTCCAAATAGGAAAGATCTAGGACCATAGCTACTGTGTTTGGTAAGGAAGACATCAGGCTCAAGTTTAGCCTGTATAAGTTATGAGAGCTGGTGAAATTGGACTAAAGTTAGAACAGATTGCTTTAAAAATACCTCTCTTCTCCTCTTTGGGTGGTCACCCACCAGACCAAAGTCCTTAGTAGAGGTCTAGTACTGGTTTTGAGTCATACTTTATAACTTCCTCAAGAGGTGAAGATCATGTCAGTGCTCCCGAGTACCTGCAACGGCAGGCTCAGGTATCTCAAATACTCAGGATGTTTTGGGGGGTCATTAGTTGTCTCTCCCCACTACTCACCTTTTCCCCCATGCCCCTTCTTTCTATTCTTCAAATTCTCTCTCATGTTATAGTCAAAAGGGGCAGCATAAAAATGTTTGGCTGTCAGTTTGGTTTATTATATCTTCTTCAAACTTTAAGCCAGCTTGTTGAAGCTCATATCATTATGAACTCAGTTTCTGCCACAGTGCTGAATATACACATTCACATTACTTCTCTTAACAACTTGTTTAAAATGGCATCTTGCTAAAAGGAACCCTTTAGACTGTAGATATTCTCTTCATCATGCCCTTTTCCATATAGCAGTGGTACCTGCTCTCCTAAGTGACTGTTTAAAGCAAGTTTTGATTAATAATATCTGATTCACCGCGACATACGTCTAATCATAATTGAAGAATGTTATAATTTATGGAAAAACTAAGCATATAGTAAAGGCAAAATGTCAAAGATGACAATATACAGCTTTTGTCTAGAGTTATTATTCCATAGCTAGACAGGAGGCTCTAGGGGAAAGCAGTGTTTATTTGCATTCTAATAGAGAATCCTTTCTGAAACATGCCACTATTTCATTGTAAAGTAAGGCATGCCTGAATAGACCTTTTCAGCATTTCCCAGACATTTCAGTTTCCTGTTAAATTACCATATGCATTTAATTTTTTCAACTGAAACTCCAGTAGGATAGCAACATATAGCACGAGGTTCACACACTGGGCTGTTCAGCAGAGAAGATAATAGCACTGTGGTAACACAGTTCGATTGCAACGCTCAGAGAGATATTGGCAGGCAAAATACATTCTTATTCTCCTAACTGGTCAAACCACAGTGAGCTATGATCAGGTTGACTACAGCATATTGCTCGTCTTTGGAAAAGGAGGGGAGGAAGAAGGAGACAGGGAATGTTGATTACATCTGCATCCTTCTGGCTGGCATATCTGAACTAAAATGAATTGATTCTATTAAATATTTTATTTTTTTAAAAGGCTGAGTGAAGAATATTCAAATGCAAAAGTATGTAAACTGTGTAGGCAAGGTACTATCTATATACCAGTACCAGAGAATTTATAATGATATTCATTCCTGTGAGAAAGAATTCAGAATACTGAAATTTAGTATCAGTCCTAGCAACGTCATATCATGAAGAGTCTAAGGATGCTCACTACAGATGGTTTTTAGTGCTATTTTCTTCTCTGTCTAAAAAAATTAATAGACCTTTATGACACTTTTTTCTTGAGAGTCGTGCTAATGACAATTAAACAACCAAATTATGCTTCTTCATAACACCAAAGGGAGGAATTCCATTCCGTTCAGTGATTCTTCATGTGTAATTGCAACAAATACATGTAGGATCATAAGACCCTCTAGTTACTGATCTATTCCATGTCACATCAAATGCAGCTTTTCCTCATGCCAACAGGTAGGGCATTCTTATAATAAGATACCTCTCAATAGGATGAGTCCTAGGAATTATACAACATCCAATATTTATTCACAGTGCAATTCTTTCTGCCCAGCAGAGTGCAATTCCAAGGGAGATTCGGAGGATGATTCAGAGACATAGGTGACTGTCCCTTGCACATAGAGCAGTTAGCTGAGTATTCACCAGGTCTCAACTCACAGGATATTGCTAACCTAAAGGGACAACCCAGTGATGTGTACAGGAGCAGAATATTCTGAGGCCATTTGACAATTTAATAACCCACTGGAGTATAGCTATCTGAAGTAATTTGTGACCTCCAGCATGATGTTAGTAATACACAGTCAAGTTCAGGTGTTGGCTGAAACTTGCACAATTTTCTCGTTAGAGAAAAACACAAGAACAATGATCGGAATTAAATAATGCATAAATAGAATTGATCAGAAAACATAGGGAGAAAAATACGATGTTTTAAATTTAAAACCTATTTCAGTTCCAAAGGTTCCAAAATCCATAGGACCTCACCACTGAAAAGCTCCTTTCTCATTTTCAATAACTGTGATTTATTTTACCGTAATTCAGGGTAGCCTTATTCCTGAACTAAAATCACACTCTGTTACGCCCTGTGAAAAATAAAACAGCAAGACAGTCACTGTCCTTGCATCAACCTAAATATAAGAGATAAAAATTAATGTAGACAGGCAGGAATATCACAAGAAACAATGAGATAGTATTGGTCAGAATGTTAGGTGGTGATGTCAGTATAACATCCTAAATTTTTATTCTTTTGAAATTATCTTTAGGCATTTTTGTCAAGGGCGTTTTTAGTGGCCAATCTGAAAAATTTCAAGGATGGAAACTGCAGAGAGTAATAAAAACACAGGCTACCAGAACTTATGATCCGATGACTGAGAATGTTGCTTGCAGTTCAGTAGAACTCAGTACTGGAATTCCATATTCAAACCGTATGATTTGTCACCAAAGTCTCATGATACTGCCTCCTTTTAAATTAGAATTTTCTAGTCAGAAGCCATGATGAACGCACTATGACTTTTCATTTTTTTGTAAGTATATGTAGGTAGAATAACAGATCTAGATAATGTGATTAGACACTGTTAACCTTTGCTTTTTTTTTTTTTAACCAAAGAGATATTTTGGTGAGGCATATGGATGTCAGATCTAAAGATAACTTCTCCTCCTAGCATGAGGAAAATAAAGAAAGTATGAACTCACTAGAAACTAGTTCTATTGACTTAGCATAGTGCACGGCATCCAACCTTCTCTTGCCACATTCATGGAAAGTAATTGCATTTTCATATACATGCACAATCCCTTTCACTACATTTGAGCTCTATTTATTCTGCCTACACCCTATACCTTTCTGAAAAATAGTACACTCACAGAGTACTTTATCAAGTGAGGATATAGGCACTTCTGTAGCTGAACAGACCTGCCTATACAGCATTCTACGATTCATCCAATGTTATCTCATCCCACTTCTTCAGCTCTTTTACCCATTTTATCCTCTACCTAAAATTATTGTCAGAGAGGAGAAAAAAAACAACTTTATGCATGGTAGTTTTTCAAAGAACAGAGTGTAATACTGTTCATCATGATCTTCTAAGCACTTTAACTGATGTAAGCACTAATGGCATCAGGAGTCTAAATAACAGCTTTTGAATTGGCCTAGGAAGTCTTAATGGACAGTCTCTCTCCTATAATAAATAACACAGAGGAGAAAAGGTTCACAAATATCAAGGGAAGTACCTTATAGTAAGGAGAGGAAACATTCACTTATATGAAGAAATAGAAAGATTGATTTTTCATGTGGCTTTATATATATAATTTTCACTCAGAAAAAAATAAAAAAATACAGACTTTAATATGTAAAAGCATATTGAAATAACATGGGGTTATACAATCACTTCCAGATCTGAAATATTTTCTTACCTTGTTCAAAAATTGAGCAAACAGGCTCTTGACGTAAGATAGGCACCTGACTCACCGCTAAACTGATCCAGCTAAATTCCTTGTTTTCCTCAACTTCTTTACACCTTCTCTCAGTTTCTAGAGACCTCTTGCCCACACCAAGCCAGGACACCCATGGAGGCTACGGTCAGAGCAGGACACATTACGAGGAGAAGAGAGCGCAATGGGTACTGTGCAGAGGTAAGTGGCATCAGCGAAAGGGGATAAAGACACCGTTGCAATTCAGTCCCTGCCTAATTAAGTCTGAAGGACTGTGTGGAGAACTAGACCATGTCAGTTTATAGAACCTGGCTGATACTTATATTGGTTTCCAAGGCTCCGAGTCAGCACATAAGAAATTGCTAGAGCTTTAACTTAAACAATGTACTCAACCATGCGTACTGCTGCAGCAGGGCCTACTTCCTTTAGGTTGTATTCCTGCACATCAACGTTACACTGAAGTTCCATATAGATCTGTGCTTTGCTGATGTGCATGAAAAAAACTTGTATCATGACTGAGCAATTTTGGTGAATGAAAATACTAGTTTAATGATGCTCTTCATTACATATTTTCACTATGCAACTGGGCTAATTCTTTAAAGTGCATAGATTCCTGGTCTGCATTTGTCTGGGACAAAGCTAATTTTCTTCCTAGTAGCTGGTACAGTGCTGCGTTTTGGATTTAATATGAGAATAATGTTGATAACACGCTGATGTTTTTAGTTCTTGCCAAGTAGTGTTTATACTAAGTCAAGGACTTTTTAGCTTCTCATGCCCTGCCAGTGAGAATGATGAAGGGACACAAGTATTTGGGAGAGAATATAGGCAGCAGAGCCTACCCAAACTGACATTTCACGTCCTGTGATGGCACACTCAGTATATAAATTAAGGTGAAAGCTGGCCAGGGACCAGTACCTGGGAACTGATCGGGTATCAGTCAGCGATCAGTAAGCAACTGCATTGTGCATCACTTGCTTTGGATATTCTATTTTTTTACTATTATTATTAGTATTATTAGTACTACCATAATTACTATTTTCTTCCTTTTCTGTCTTCACCTCAAGCCAAAAGTTTTACTTTTTCTTCCAATCCCCATCTTGCTGGGTGGGGCGAGCAAGGGAGAAGCTGTGTGGTGCTGAGTTGCAGGTGAGGGTTAAACCATGACAGCCCTAATTGATTTCAGCGTGAAAACAGAGTTAGATTTTATTGCATCTGAGATTCTACAAGATTTGATCAAATTAATTACAATCTTCTTTTATATTCTCTCATTTTAAGAGCAATTACAGGTATAGCGAGCTGTTGTCTAAGTCTTATTGTATCTGGTAATACCGAATGTATTTTGATGGTAGACCATTTACATTAATATTAGGATCTGAGAAACCAAGTGCACTTAGATATTTTCATTATGAATGTAATACAGTAAATATCTAAGAAAGATACACACAGGAAATGCACAGTGCTAAAATATTCATTCCTTTCCTATGAATGCACAATATCAGGGCTCAGGTCTGATAGCTGAATACATTATCATGTATTACACTGTTCATATGCACACTCATTTTACGGCAAGTGCAACGTAATTCAGCTCAGCCTTCTTTCCTTGCAGACTGTTGCACTGATTGCGTTTTAAGACATGTGCACTCAGTCCTACTTAGTTCAGTAGACTACTTTGTTCTTTTGCCTCTGATGGTAAGTAAGAAACCCTGGAACAGCAGCACTGTCTTTGGAGTAGCCAAGGAAGAAATCCTGCCTGTGAAAGATGTCTTGTTTTGCTCTATCATCTACTGTGACCACATTACTACAAACAGCATCCTTAGAAGGCAGTATTATCCTTTAAGGCCCTCAGCGATGCAGATTTTATAGAAGTATATTTAGAATTGTTCTACTCTATAACTGAAATTACAGAATGCCATACAAGTCAACAAAGATATAATGTGGCCCACTAACAAGTCATGATAATCATCTGCAATACCTTAGGTTAGACGTAAACTGCAATTTGAAAAAACAAAAAAAACAAAAAAACAACAGATCTTTAACAACATCATTGAGTAGGATTCTTCAAGGATTTGTATCACTCTTGGTATTAAGCATTTTCCAGAAAAAGTTGTTACAGACCAAGGGAATAGAAAAGACAGAAGGTGAAAGGAAGGAAGAGAAAAGAGAGACAATGGAAGGGGATGGTTTGAATACTATCATACAGAGAATAAGACCTTCATCTCAAAAAAAAAAAATCAGGGGAAATGGACAGCAATTTTATTTAGTATTAAACCAGAAAACCCAAACCTTTTCAGATTCTATTGCCATGCAGCCTTTAAGAGGCTTAAGGCTCCTAAACAACAGTTCTTCAGATGGAGTTCCAAAGGATTTTGAAATGTCAGTAGAAATATTCTAGGACTGAAAAAAAAAGACTCCAAAAATCCCAGATCAGCACTTGTAAATTCAAATATTTGTTTTGTTTTTAAAACACCAAAGACACTAAGACAGAGACAGAATAACCTAACAGCATTTTTCATGCAGCTGTTTTATTTTTAAGCATCCTAGAGAGGGCTCAGGGGAAGAAGGCTTTATCAGCACTTTAAGGATTAAGTGCTAAGTGTCATTCACTGGGGGAATTGGCTTGAATTTCCCCCTCCTCCACCTCCTGCAATTCAAGACTTTTATAATGTGATCAGACTGAGATTGATCAGGGCAGAAAAAAAGGAGAATTGTTTGCATGCACATCTGGTCCAAAGCTCAGTGTCTTGCAAGAAAGTCTCACTCACAGTAAAATGAAAATAATTAAATATACCCACATATACACTCTCTTTATGACTAGTATTTATCTCACAGTATTGGCACCTTTTAATAATAAGCAGAAAGGATGCAAGGAGGACTCAAGAAGCGTCCATGTCTGCAGCTGTTCAGCTACTTTCTACAGCCAGGCACTGAAGGGCTGTCATGGAAGCTAATTATGAAAGTTAAATATTATTTATTATTTATGAACAGTACTTTATTTCCCATGAACCCTCCACAAGACATCATCATTCTTAGCAGGACGCTATAGGGCATCTCATATAGGTCTCTGCTATCAACATGGTTTATGGGGTACAATCCTCAACTGAGAGCAATTGTCTCGTATAGTCTCTCCCATCAAAGCCGCATTTTAATATAAGCTAAGGTCTTGTTTGTGATTTCTCCTTTCAAGGCCTCTTCCAGAACCTCATTAAACTTTTTATTAGAAGCCTTCTCATTTGCAGTCTAAATGTTAAACTCCTATGAACCTGGGGCAAATCTTGGAATTTGGAAGGAAGAAGAAGTGTTCAACTCCCTTGACGTTTTGATCCTTTTCAAGTCTCTCTTGAATTGAAAGAGGAAAAAATGTTCTCTTCCTCTCTTCCTTCACAAATATATCGTCTGTTCTCTTGTCATTCATCTTCCCTGTCCCAAAACCAGCCAGAATTCCTCTTCTGTGAGAAAAGATCATCAGAAATGTAAGCAGGATGTCCCAAATCCCAGCTACTGTAGAACAGATTTAATAATTTTGTACCTCTCAGGGTGAAATACTTTGCAATACACTCTCTAGGATCCCATTTGAAGGAATATTTCTGCAGAAGACCTGAGAAATCTGTAAAGCAAAATGTGGCCCTTTGTCTTGGAAAGTTAATAGAGGATAGTTTCTTGTCTTCCCTCATGATTAAGAACAACATGCAGAATGTTTAGTTATAGACAGTTTGATCACTGGTATTTTAGGAATGAAAAACTACAAAAATCACTTTTCAGTCCAGTTACAGTTTTGAAGAACAAACATCTAGTGTCAGTACTCTTGATCTTTGTGGAATGGAATTAAGACCTAAAAGCTGGTTTCTGAATGAATAAATAAAGAGCAGATTCTCAAACGGTTGAATATATTATGTAAATGAAAAATTACACTACAGCTGAAAAGATTTTTCAGTACAGCATATTTAGCGATCCGAGAGTAAGTATGCTTTGATGACTGCATTGACTTGATCACAGTGTAATTTCATGAGCTACCAATCACCTAGTTAAAGATAGAATTTGAAGTCCTTTTCTAAATTAAGGTAAAAATTGAGCATTATATCATCATAGTCTTGACAAGCACATATAAAAACATTTTTTGACAGCTGAAAGAGCAGGGTCATTAAAAAATCCAAAAACTATGACAAAGTTACATAATGTGGAATAATTAACTGAATTTTTACCTCATGAGCCATCCTCATTGTTTCATACCTCCATCCATGCTAGATATTCACAGCAGACTCAGTTTGTCATCAACCGAAATGCACCAGTGTTGCTATAAAGAATCTCCACGCCTCATTCACACTCCATTGCTACCAAGTATGTACATTTGATATGCAAGAAAATCCCCAGTAGTATCCTCTTTTTTCTACTTCATAACTGAAGAAAAACCTTTTCCTTCTTTTTTTGACACTTCATATTCTATATTATGATGGGAAAGAACATATATAGCCCCCTTGGAGTATTAATTCAAAAGAATACTGTAATTAAAACTCATTTGTAAAGAATTTTCACTGTGGTTATATTTTATACTTTAAGCTACGTGAACTGACATTATAGGGGAAAAAAAGTGTTTCTAGAGTTAAGGTACTTTGGAGAACAAGAACTTAGTGGCCACTTCCAGTCTGCAATATCTGTGCATTAGCAACAACCTGTCATGATTTTTAAACTTGTATTCCTTGAAAGAGGAAATAATTTTTGTAGAACTAAAGAAAACTGTGTTCTGTTCTTCAGCCACTACGTATTTTTCATTTTGAGGTATTTTTCCTAGATTACTAAAACACTACCACAATAAACCTGAATTTTTAGATTGATCAGAACTTCAGCTTGTTTTTAAGCTTTTGAAAATTATTTATATTAGAATAACAAAGGTGAGTTTTGATATTTTTTTTTATACTTGCGTCTAAAAAGGCTAAAACAAAAATAAGACAATAATATCCTTTAGGATTTAACAGTATGTCAACAGCCATGCTGTTTAACTCAATACACTTTTCTAAAATCATGTCTAAGCATAATAAATTGAAAGTTAATTTTAATATCATTCCAGAATCCCAAGCTTTTAACCATATATTAAGTTTGAGGTAATACTCGACATGCCTGCAATTGTAATTGCATATAAACAGATGTTAGGGGTTTTTTTGACAAAAGGAAATTAGTTACAGATGGTTGGAGAGTTAAAAGTAGCTACATAATATTAAAATGCTAATTTGAAAAAAAAAACATAACATCAAAAATAATGATCTTCAAAATCTGACTGAAGACACTAAAGGCCAAATTTTCTGATACTAATTTCCTTTTCCCTGTTTCACAAGCAAAAGTTGCATCATCAGCCTCTTCAACCCACCATCACATAAATCCACCCAAAAATGAGAAAATGTCTTTAATCTATCTGTTGAAAAATAGATATCTATAATAATTTCTTGGAAATTTAATATCCAAAATGTAAAAAAAATTAAATGAGCACACCTTTTGGACAGCATTCTTTGATATTAGGTTCAAATAAATCATTTGAATAAAGGAAGCAATAAATATTCACTCTGTTCAACGATGTTACCTGCCCCATCAGAAATGACTGGTGTTGCTGATAGATTAATTCTATTGCTACTAATATTAAGAAACATGCTAAAATCTGTGACTGATTTAACAATCTATTTCAAGTTTCTTTGTTGGAGAAACTTGTCCAAAGAAAAAAAGTTCAAAGTGCTGGTTAAAAACAAGACTTAAGAAGTGAATGAAAACTCAATGCAATTCAGAAGACATCACATCAAAATAATAAAATCCACAGTAAAAGTATAACTTGACATTTCCTAATCATGAAAGGCTACTTGAGAGTCACTACTGACTCCCCTGTGCAGAAAGAAAAAAAAAAAAACATTTTGGTCACTACTACTGTTCATACGTATTACACCTCCTTGACAACTCTTGTATCTCTCTTGGCTCCTATTGGTGGCTTTGACTCATTTGAGTCCAAGTGTATCAATTTTACAGCTGATAAACTCTTTGTATTTAAAAGGTATGTATCTTGAAAATAAGCAAAAGTCCTATATCATAAAATCGTAGAATTGTAGATATGTAGAATTATAGAATGTGTTGTGTTGGAAAAGACCTTTAAAGGTCACCTAGTACAACTGCCCTGCAGCGAGCAGGGACATCTTTAACTAGGTCAGGCTGATCAGAGCCCCATCAAGCCTGACCTTGAACACCTCCAGTGATGAAGTCTCCACAACCTCTCCGGACAACCTATTCCTGTATTTCACCATGCTTCTATTAGCCTTCTGCTACTTTTCTCCTCTCCTCCTCCCAAAGTAAATGATCAAAAAGATAAAAATAGATAAATAATAAGTAATGTTTCCAAACATTGTGTTCCATCAAGAAAAGTTACTTGTGTTTTAAAAGTCCTGATTACATGCAGTGTACTGTGGGAAGAGCTTGTACCACAGCTGCACTGGCATTGTATTCTCCATGGGCTGCAGCATAGATATCTGCTCCACCATGAACCTCCATGGGCTGCTTCACCATGGTCTTTCTGAGGGGCTGCAGAGAAATCTCTGCTCTGGTGCCTGGAGCACCTTCACTCCCTCCTTTTTCTCTGACCTTGCTGTTTGCAAGGTTGTTTCTTTCATGTTTTCTTACTCCTCTCTCATAGATGCTATGCAGTTCTTTACACTTTCCCTTCTTAAATTTATTATCACAGAGATGCCACCAACATAGCTGATAGTCTCAGCCTTGGCCAGCAGTAGGTCCATTTTGGAGACATCTGTTAACTGTCACTTTTCAATATCAAGGTAGATCCTGATGTCTTCCCACAGAAGACACCCTGCAGCGCTCCTGCTACCAAACTTTTCCCACACAAACACAATACACTTAACAGAGATTAACAGTGATGAAATTTGAAATTTATTTAAAGCAGATGGTGATCTGCCTGTCTTTAAGTCAAAAGGGAAGAAACTGTACTTGAAATTAGTAACACTTCATAGATAGACTTCTGCATAATGTTTACAGTGAAAAATATGAGTAATCACAATGCAGCTTCTTTACATTCAAGATTATATACAACCCACTGACCAGCAAAGAGGAGTTTTACTTTTCTATCTCTATAGAGTGAGACAGCCTTAACAGCGTTTTCTTTACAAAGTTGCAGAAACTTTGTTTTTACTACCTTTTCAGAAAAGTGTTGGGATTCTTACAGTAATCTGTTTTGCCCTCATCCTCTCAGAAAAACCTACTAAAGCTGTGTTTCAAGTACTGCATATTTACATGACAAAAGTACCATGGAGTACTAACTAGTATTTACTCATTACCAGGAAGATCTCTATTGTCCTAAAGAGTGTACAGAAGGCAGCACCTTTATATTCTTACTGTTTGTATAAATATATTTAATTCTTTAACTTTGATTGTTTTGACTTGATTTAAAACTCCTAAAGGACATGATGCATTTCTTCTGTGTTCTTCTTGAAATTATTCTTTCTAAATTTTAGTTTCTGAGAAAAATAAAAATAAAAATAAATTAGGTTAATATGAAACTAGACTTTTCTTTGTATTTGATTATTTTCATTACAGCTGTCAATCACGGAGACATATTTGTAAAAAACTTCCAGATTTGGAAGCCCTTGTAGCCCTGAAAAGCAGTCTTTTCAGCAAAAAAAAAAACAACACAAAAAACAAAAACCCTAGAAACTACTCTCTCTGCCCCAAACAATTTATTACCTAATATATTGTCAACAGCAGCACAAAAGATACAAGAGCAATGCAGAAGAAAAGCGGGGACAGTAGGTTACTAATAAGTGATGTGGGGTGGATTTTAACAAGGACAGGGTCTTAATTAGGGAGGGATTTGGAGAGAGAGAAAAAAAATCTTGTAAATAAGATAATTAGTGTCAGTGGCTTACGTCAGCACAAAACTAGGACAGGCAGTTTGCAATTAAAAAGTACTGCTTCCTTGGTGGTGTCAGTCAAACAGCACACCACAGCAAACATTTCTCAACACAGCAAAGTGCCACATATCAGCTGGAACCACAGCTCCCTTCCTCTCTACTTGTCACTGTACTTTTGGAACCCTGTAGTACTCCTGTTCGTTTTCTCCAAATGCTTTGAAAGTGAAATGGATTATTTGAAAACAGTGTGTTAGATACTCCCTAAAAAGGAGACAAAAGCACAAACAGGCAGGGGGGAGGGTATAGAGAAGCTGTCAGATTTACAATTTGGATATGCATCACATGGTGCACATGAGGCTCTTTCAGATAACAACTATATGTATGATCAGGAAGGAGTTAAGTCAGAAAGTACAAAGCTGAAAACAGATTAGTTAGATTATGTGTAAAAGGCTTACTATCTTTCATTTTAGAAGAGCTTAGGCAGCTCCTGCGTGTCTGTCGTATTGAGTCTTACATACCAACATATTTGCCAAAGAAATTAAAAAATAATTTATGACCAGCTATGCATACCCTGTCTGTACTCTAGCTCACTTCTGAAATGCCTTTAGAGTGTTGGCAGCTACAGCAAACCATCCGCTTGTCTAACCTGTCAAACAGCAGCAGAAATATTCACTATCAACTGCACAGTTTAGTATCCATCCACGGCACTGGGTAAATTCTAGATTTTTTTTACAGTTTGTGTCTGTGGTTCTCTGTAATTTCTCTGACATGGGGACCACCTTCGGTCACAGTGGATGAGAGCTCTGGGCACTCCAAGGTGCGTGGTGACTGAATTACAGCATTTTGTCACTTCTTTTCAGAAGTCAATGCCTCTGACTTCTTGCAGTGAATCCTACACCATCTGTACAGGTTTGTTACCAGCATTGTGCTTAGCTGAAAAAAAAGACACTGCAAAAGAAGCATTTCAGATTTCTCAGTCTTGAGGCAAACCGTGCGTTAGTTTTAAGCTGGTCTACAAAATCTCCAAATGTTAAACACAGCTTCAATTGCTTTAGCTCTCTCTTACCTTAGTACATTCCTGTAATATTCCCCTTTCTCCTCTATACCTTTTTTCGCCTTCCCCACTTGTGCTGAGTTCTCCATGCAGAAAAACCCGTGATCTTTCTCACCACCACTGGTTCATTCTCCCCCCCCGCAGCCACATACTCCCACAGGTCTAATCTGAGCAGAAAGGCCTTGAGCAGGGGTCTCACACAACTGCATGGCTGAACCAAGCCTACCAGTGAGGACCTTCATCTGGACAGCACCAGTTGGAGCTCTTCGGCCTAAGGAATAACGGGGATAAATACTGTCAATATTAATCTCACGTGGCCGGCCAGTCATCTGCACAGAATGTGCATTAGAGGTTGGCACTACATATTCTAGGACATTTCAGTTGTTGGGGCAGAACAAGGAAAAAAATAAACAGAAATCATTCCCACATGTACAATAACAGGCTAGAATGGAAAAGAAAACATCAATGGTACAGCTTGTGTTTGTAAACAGGGGAGTGGGACAGTTCAAGGGGGAAGAGAGGACCAAAGATGATAAGAATGAAAGGATTTCTTGAATGTCATATTATTTCTGTACAGAAGAGTTTTGTGTCCTCAGTTGTCTGGTTTTGTTGTATAGGAATCCTGAGATAGCAAATACACTAAAACAGGGCATCTAAAACTCTTGCTCCCAGAAGTTCTGAGCTTAAAAGAAACTAGGTGTTTTTGAAATCCAGTATCACACACTACAGGGAAGGCAGACACTGTCCCAGAAATTCATTCTGTTTGGAGCAGTAGCTGTTGATCCCCCCGAAAGTAAACCAGTAAGTTCCTAATCACTCCTGAAATTTAGGCCACTGCCTTTAATTTACTCTTCTGGGAGCTGTAAGAGATTATAGAAGCAGCAAAAAGGATAACAAAAAAAAATTGTTTTAATCTGAAAATAGCATGAGAGATTTATCTTAATAAAATTTCCATTTTCAGTTCCTATTCACAAGGGAAACTGCTCTAATGTTTAGCATATTTGATATCAATGGCACTGAAGATTCCAGGAACTGAGTCAAATGACATAGTGAACTGCCACCACATCACTTTGCAGGAATGAAGAAAGCATCTGGGACTCAAATATCTGACGGGCTCTACTTATGGCAACAGTAAGACTTTACTATGCATTAATGTTTCCAATAGTCTATTAAGCTTTTGAAAGATAACAGCACTAAGAAAAAGGTTTATTCTGGTATGGCAAGACAGTCTTTGAGACACATAAATTCTCACATATCTTCATCCACTTTGTCTCCCTCCTTTCTCTTAGACTGCACCAGGGTTATATCGGAGGAAAAAAAAGTCTAAAGTTTGTTTTGAGTTATTATTTGTAGCATGTAGGAAGCAGCAGCCCTGAAATGCAAAGCCTGACTAGGAACATGAAAACCATTTAAAACAAACATGATGATACGTTTCTGCTAAAACTTCCTTCAAATGTAATGGCTATTTCCCACTGTAATAAATAAGAGATAGATTGCCTTTTTTGCAATTAGTCAATGCAGAATTAGAATGGAGAAATCTTTTTATGCTGTGGGAATAGAGATGCCTCAAAGTTTTCAAGGAGAATCTTTTTATAAAAATATTGGGTTCACAAAGCCCAAAATATATTTTTTTCTTAATGTCTTGGTGGCAAGCATTTTTCACTGCACTTAAGGTAGAGTTTCAAGGCAACATTGCCTTTACCATATGCACGCTACAAACCTTTGTGGAAGTAGTGGCTTTCTGAGTCTACCACAAAGACACTAATAATCTAGAATTAAATTCAAAACTTCAGCTTTGTGAAGATATAGAGTCATTTAGGCTGAAAAAGATCTTTAAGACCATTAAGTCCAACAGTAAACATGGACATATATGTCCCAAGACATAAGGCTGTATAACCTTTTGTCTGCTCTGGCTTTACCAAGAGCACAGACCCTCCATTACAGTGGTCTTGACACTGAAAAAACTCAGCAGTTTACCAGCTGTGGGGGCAGAATACTTCAGAAGTTCGAACTGAAGGATTTTGAGATAGTTTTTTTTATTTGCTCTATATCAGAATGAATACAAAACAGAACAAAAATGGAAAATCACTGAGAACACTTTCCATTCAGTCATAACACCTGTCTAGAATATCCTGCACTTCTGTAGGAAAAGGTTATCCTCAAGAGTGCTCAGCTCTGAGATTTGTTATTCATGCCCTGTATGGACTGATTTTCTCCAGTCTGGAGAACATACTGTCTCCATGTAGTAGAAGATCACAGAGCACTGGTCTGATTCTGCTGAAAACTATGCACATGCCATGTCTTTGCAGTGCAAGCTATCAGAAGGAATACTTGCCATTTCTACCACTTGCGTCTTGATAGACAAACAGAAAGAGTGGTGTTTCACATGTCTTAATGTGGTGTTTCACATGTCTTAATGTGCACTGGCAGGCCTCTGGCTGCCACTCCAGAGGACAGGAGTGTCCTGTAGATGCTACATCCTATATGGCAGGCCTATGAGGACACTTTGGTTGCCATGGGGCCATTTCTAATGGAACAAAGACATCTATATTTAGGCAATTGGAACACATCTAAATGCTGAGATAATTCCAGATTAAGAGATATAAATTAATGTCTACACACAAAATGAATGTCTAAACTCCCACTATAATTGGTACAGTCAGTAGAACAATTCAGCTCATCAAAAAGTTCATATTTAGTATCTGATGACCCAAATATCTCCCTAGGCTTCACTGATTGCATTGACTGGATATTTGTTTGCCATAACAGAAATCTGGGCCTTGCTCACTTGTATACCCATAAATTTAAGTATCTTAATCTTTAGTTTTAATCCTCCACGAGTGATTAACACCTTCCCCTCACAGCAAAGCAATTCAGCTCATCCTCTAAATTCTGCCAGTTGGAAGGACCTTTTCATATAGTATGTTAGGGACCCACATTATATACACACCAAATATTAACCAGTACCTGATACGTTTCTCAATCCAATTGAGGACATGTTGATTAGACATCCTCAGTTTATTAGAATAGAGAAAGCTACAGGAAATAAAAAATAATCAGGATGAGCTAGTAAATAATCGGCGTAAAGCAGAAGTAAGCAGGTGAATATTCAGACAACATCTCAGAAACCATAGGGCAGTTTGGAGAATTAACTCAGGAGCAAAGTGTCAAGCAATCTGCACATTTCAAGGTGAGCTCATGCATAAGGATTTGGTGTTCACAGAAAGCTATGTCTACATTGTGCTGACAAAGAGTCATGGTGAAGGTCGCACTAGTCCTGTGTTACAACTGGAGTGTGTTGCATACTAATGGTGAGCAATTTCAAATGTTTCCCTGCTCAACTGAGTTACACAAAATCTTTTTCTGAAAAAGCAGGAAAATACTATTTTTAGCACTTTTCATATGTAAATTATATCTGTTAGCCTATTTTTTAAAGAAAAGCAACATAAAAAACCTAAAAAATACCTCTTCCAAATGCTTATGTTGCAGCACAAAGTGAAGTACTCTGAGACCACACCTAACAATGAAGGCCTGTGCCTTGAGCAGGCCAACAAATAGCACCAAGGAGAGGGCCAAACATGGTTCAAGATGAACAAGAAATAAGAATCTGAGCCAAAGAGGAAGAGACCATAAAGAGAGAGAGGGAAAGGCAGAACTAAATCATACATTTGAAAGTGTTTTACCTGCTTCTGCAGCAGAGTCTAATGCACCTGTGCAGATAGACTGAGCTCCTGGAAACACTGAAATAAATTCTCACACAAGAAGAACCTGAGAATAATAAATCCACATTTTAATGGGACGTATGAGTGACTCTGCTAATGAAATCTACTTCTAAATTTGAAAAAAAAATTGACTCTCTTGTATGCACCACTTGACATGAAAAATCCATCTTCAGGAGTCTGAATACAAATCCTCAAAAGAGTGCAAAGCAAACGAGAAAAGCCCTCTCATATAACATGTCTATAACTCTTCAGACAGTCTTTGGACAGGGTAACGTCACACTTGGGCATGTGCTTTATGATTAGATTAAAAAAAAAGTCACACACAGGAATAATTTACAGCTGGTTTATCTTTTCTTCCTCTGCAGTCCCTTTAACATCAGGCAATAACATATGCAATTGGTTAGGTAATACAGTATTTTTTGTCTTGAGTAGAAAATTGTGCATTAGTGCAGAAAGAATTCCATGACTAGAATTCTCCTGAGAAAGAATGGTAGTTTCTCCTTATCTTTGACACTTTAAAGAGAGAGCATTTGACTACTCGAGAGATTATCTTCAATTCTGTCCATGATACATAGAATGAACAGATAAAGAGTAGGAACTGTAGCACTTACCACTTAAATTCTTGTATTGCAAAGTTATTTCAGCGTTGTCAACAAATGTACCTCAATTTCTTCAAGCTAATAGGGATTAAATAAGTAGTTACATTTGGGTGAGCTGGTTATGCATAGTCATGCCTGCCATGATGGCAAGTTGCTATCCACTGCTCAGTTTTCAGCAGCAGCCACATAGGGAATCCATTATAGTGATCTACCCCAGTCTGAACTACTTGCTGTCTTTAGGATTTGATGTTTATTTTGTTGCTTCCTGTTCTGTAAAGTTTGCAAAGACATCACAGAGCTATCTAGGATTAATCTACACTTATCAGAATTTTGCTGATATAGTGATATTTTAAGTGTAGTTACAGTTTATACCTGCATACAATCAGTATTTCCCCATTTGGATGCCATGGAAAATGTCTCAAAAATAGTTTTCAAACTATTTTAATGATACTGGAGAATACAACAGGTAAATATGCTACGAGTGTAGGATTGTCAAGAGGAACTAGTAATGGTTGATTTACACATTGGCCAACAAATAATCTCAATCGCTCCCTAAACTCTCCTTCTAAAAAGGTAAGCAATCCTGGAAGACCAGTTCTTTCCTATGATACTGGATCTATTTGAGAAGGCCTCCATCGTGGTCATACACCAGCTAAAGACTATGCCAGAAAAACTTCTCAGTACAGAGAAACCTGCAAAGTGGCTACAACTGTATTACTTACCAGTGCTCACTCTTAGGCTGCTTCTGAGATTTATCCAGCCTTAGGGCAAGCAGGTTTCACTGAGCTGAAATCCTGCAGCCTGAATGCTCCATGACACCTTGTGGCAGATGCACCAGCGTTGTCCTCCATAGCCTGCACAGCATGTGCTCCCCCTGCCCACACTCCCACAGCAGATGTGATTGCAGCACGCTGGGTGCACCTAGTACTTCATTTCAGAAGACAAGCAGGAACAGACCATCAAAGATCTCAAGACTGATGCCATAAGCATACGATTTGTTGTTTTGCCTCAAGGCCAAGTTTAGGATGCTCTAAACAGAAGTGTATATGCAGTCAAACCAAAAAGACCTGACCAAGTGTGAAAGGGATTTGCTGGTACTATAGTCTTAAATTGCACACCTTCCCCAAGGGTTACTGTAGCAAAGGAAAGCAGCACAGCTGGAGTAAAAGGGCTTTTAAAAGAAGCCACGGGAGATTCTTGGGATTAAATAACCATGTTGCTAAATAGATAAAAGGTTTAGTTACTGCTGCTTTTGTAGATATTAGATTACTTCTGAAATATAGAAGGTTCTGTTACGAAATAAAGCTGAGACATTTTTTTCCTTTGTTACTTATTAGGTGCTCCTGTTTTGGCCATTGATGGCACATCAAAGGTTATCTGTGCTTTCTCTGGAGAATTAACTGGGTTCGTAAAGGTATTGCCTGCATAACCACTTCAATCATTTAGTTCTTACATGTCTTTGAACTTATGGAGTCTGAAGCTAGACATTCCCATATCATTGCTCCTAACCAACTACCTTTATCTGGTCTTCTCATTTCTCTCTGTGTTACCATCCGCACTCCACAGTTATTCTTCCCCTAAAAAAAAAACCACAATGGGGAGGCTCCAGCTACATATCAAGATAACAGCTTCTTACATGTGTAAAGAAATACATTCTTCATACCTGCACCTGCCACCGTGTTTAATATCTGGATTGAAACTGCGTTGCACTTAGTCAATGCAAACTAGTGTCATCATGAGAGTGAAAGTCAAATTCTCCTATGCTGAGCCCAGCGTGGGTCATTCACCCTCCTGATTCTGTCTGCTTTCACCAAAGGTAAGCAAACTGCATGAAAATATCTGAATTCTAGATCAGTATTCTCATGTAGATTGGTTTTAACAGAGCTCAGACAAGTCAAAGGAATCAACTGCAGTTTTCAGAACCAGACTTGTGCCATGCTGAAAAAATGGTAGAGACAGAGAACATGATGAGAAGGCGGACTTCAAGACCTACTGGTGGGACAGGAGGAACCCTAGCACATTTCTTTAGCCATTTCCCATTTTACTAGGAGGTTTACTAGGAACTTGGTCAGGGAGTGACATTTTCATTATAGCAGCTTGCTCTCTGTGGTGGTTTCACCCCCACCACAAGATAACCACCCACACAGCTGCTCACTTACTCCCAGCCCCAGCAGGACACGGTGAGAATAGGAAGAGCAAGAGCAAGAAAACTCATAAATTGAGATAAAGACAGTTTAATAAGTGAAGAGGGACAAAAACAAGTGATGCAAAGACAATCGCTGTCAACGTCCCACAAACAGACTGATGCGCAGCTAGTCTCCAGGAAACAACTAGAAGCCAAAACACACATTTCTTCACACCCATTTTACTGTTGAGCATAACATCTTATGATACCCTTTTCACCACTTTAGGTCAGCTGTCCCAGGTGTTTTGCCTCCCAATTTCTTGTCCACCCCCAGCTACTTACCAGGGCAAGAGGTAGCAGAAAAGAAGAAATGAGAAAGCCTCAAAGCTGTGCAAGTACTGTTCAGTAATAGCCGAAAAGCAGGTGACAAATCAAAAACAGTACCATACAGGTTGCTATGAAGAAAATGAACTCCATTCCACCAAACCCAGTAAACTGTCAGTGAGGATTAGACACAGAGACAAATACTTGTATCACCTACCCTACCTAGACTGGGGATTCCCACACTGGAATAGGAGTGATTTGGTCTTTGCTTTCTCATTAATTGCACAGTTCACCAACTACATTGTATATTTATGACTACTTTCACCAGGGCATCAATAGCAATTAAACTGGCACTCCCTTTCCAAGGTTTCAGCCCAATAGAGGACATGAAGTCTTTATTTACTCCACTATATTTGATTATTAAAGCACATATTGTCACCATTCGTCTGGTTCACAGAATCACAGAAGCACAGAATGTTAGGGGTTGAAAGGGACCTCAAAAGATTATCTAGTCCAGCCCTCATACCAGAGCAGGATCATCTACGGCAGCCACACAGAAACGTGTCCAGGCAGGTTTTGAATGTCTCCAGAGAAGGAGACTCCACAACCTCCCTGGGCAGCCTGTGCCAGTGCTCTGTCACCCTCACAGTGAAAAAGCTTTTTCTAATATTTTTGTGGAACCTCCTATGTTCCAGCATACTTTACAGATCTTAACATCATAACCAAATTCACAAATTAACATGAAGCAGCTATAAGTCACTCTAAACAATCTTTCTGGAGTGCAAGGAACAGTGGGAAAAATATTTTTCTTCCTATTTTTTTTAATAAATAGTTTTACCATACTTAGTAGATTTATACTCTTTCCTTGCAACTGGAAGTTTGAATCTCTGTGTAAAAAGGGATGAATTACATCTTTTCATCTTCAGATAATTCCAAAACTTTTCAAAAATTGAGGTATTGCTTTAGTTTCCTATTGAAAGTAATAAATGTTGGGTTAGATATTGTGGTAGAAAATACAGGGCAAACCCTATCTAAAAATATATTTCTGAATATATTTAACTGTCTGGACTGTCTTACTGTATCACATCTTTAAGATCCTATGAACTACACTGGACTTCAAATGAATTTGCAGTCAGTGAATCTCTGCAAGTTTACAGCAGCTGAGGAGAACCGTTACTTCGAGGGCATTTTCTGTTGCTGAATACTAGAGTAAGTGTTTCTATAGGAATGTGTATTCAACAGCAGAAATTAATGTGAAATTAACTCACCCCCCTACTATTTATTGTATTGCTTTATCACCTGAACTAGGAACTAAGCTACCACACTGTGTAATCCTTTATGGAAAAGCTTTGTAACAGATGCTACCAAGCATGCTGCTAAACCTTAGGAAAGCAATTTCAATGAGTTGAATTGTGAATATTTTAAAACTGCTGACAAACAGTTTTAAGCTGAAATGCTTATTAGCATATCTGAGTCTTTTCAAAAGGCACATCTTGTGAGCTGATTGAGGGGGAAGCTTTAACAGAACAGTCAGGCATGTAGTTTCGGTGGTACTTCATGGTTCTTCAGAATGACCTAATTTCTTTTAATTGACTATCAGATTGTGTTTTCAGTCCCATTTCAGCATTTGCAAAAATCTGCTATTAATCCTTACCTACTATTCCAGACAGAAGTGTAATTGACATTTCTCTAATATACGAGTAATCCATGCTTTTCATATTCTATTAAATGCTTCTAAATCTTGCAAAAGCTGCTGTTGTGGCTGCTTTTGGAAAACAGACAATGCTTCTGTTAAGTTATCTAAACAGAAACATACCTTTTGAAAATTAGAGCTGCCATAACATGACTCCCTAATCTCTGCAGCATTGCAGGTGAATTAAAGGACATGACTTGAAAATGATATAGCATCCTGCGACTATAGAAAGGTGATTTTCAACTTAGGTTCAGAAATACCTGCACGACTGTTATCCTTACATATGTCTTGGGTGCTAATGGACTTATCTTCACATCAAAAACCTAATGAGTCATCAGCCTCAGACAGATATTGAAGTCCATAAAAAACTACTCACCAGAGGAAACATACTAAAGAGTGGAGATGCTCACGAACAACCAGCAGCAGAGACAATGTTCTCTTTTAACATTTGATTTCGTTGATCTTTTATAACTTTTTTTTTTCCTTCATAGATGAAGCTCTGGAAGACATTTTGACAACAATCTTTTTTTGCCAGCATCCATGTGGCATTTGATTAAATCAGTCTTTCTGGGTTTATCTTTAAGGTTACTAAATTTTTCTGTGTTAAGAACTTAATCCCTTTGTTCCTTATGTGATTCCATCTGTAGATGCAACTAACATTTTCTGTTCTCTAGACTGCTTTTAACTCAAGGCTGTCCCACAGCTGGTGAATGCTTATGCTTCTTCATAAGCTGAAGCTGCTTGCAATGTTATATTTGAGTGTTAATCTCATATTGTGTTTTTAAATCCCATTAATTCCTGGTAAATCTAGGAATATTGTAAAATATGAGATTTGCTAGAGATGTACTGGGATATCCACACCATCTACAGTAGCTGCAAGGCTCCACAGGTTTGTGTCCATTATAAAACAAAAAAGACTTTTCCAAAGAGAACAGGCCTGTTCCATTTTGAATAGTAGTGGGGAAAAAAATGCTCTTTTTTCTATACAGAGACTATAAAAATGCCTAAAGTAGACAAGCCAACCTAGTGGACAGTAAGTTGTCCATGGGACAGCAATGTGCCTTTGTAGCCAAGAGGGCCAATGGGATCCTGGGGTGCATTATAAGTGTGTCCAGCAGGTCCAGGGAGGTTTTCCTCTCCCTCTACTCTGCCCTGGTGAGACCACACCTCAAATACTGTGTCCAGTTTTGGGCTCCCCAGTTCACGAGAGACAGCGACCTACTGGAGAGAGTCCAATGGAGAGCTATTAAGGGATGATTAAGGGACTTGTACATCTCTCCTATGAAGAGACACTGAGAGAACTGGGGCTGGTTAGTCTTGAAAGGAGATGGCTGAGAGGGAACCTTATTAACGTATACAAATATCTGAGGGGTGGGTGTCAAGAGGAAGGAGACAATCTCTTCTCAGTGGTGCCCAGCAATAAAACAAGAAATAATGGGTTTAAGTTAGAACATAGGAAGTTCCACCTAAACATGAGGAGAAATTTCTCTACTGTGAGGGTGACAGAGCCCAGAGAGGTTGTGGAGTCTCCCTCTCTGGAGATATTCAAAACCCACCTGGACGCGTTCCTGTGTGGCTGCCCTAGAGGATCTTGCTCTGGCGGAGGTGTTGGACTAGATGATCTCTAGAGGTCCCTTCCAACCCTGAACATTCTATGATTCTATGATTCTAGATAACATATGTAATGACCTGCAAGAACAAAAACAGAAGGCATCCTGGTCAGGAACCTTGGCTGCTAAGCGTCTGCTGAAAATGGCCATCATTACAAATTTTAGCACGGGCTAGATGAATTCAAAAAAGCACTGCTTCAAAGCACTTTTTAGTTGTTTCTGTTATCTCTGATTCTCACAAACAGGACAGGAAACTACTCACATCTGTCCTTCCTCCTCTGTGTTCACTGTGTGCAGCTGGCTGCTTAGGAACAGGGTTTTCTCATTTCTTGTATCCTAGGCCCAACAGAGAATTTAGGCTAGCTGATTTTCAACGTATCTGGCACATATGATTAGTGCATTGTAATTTTCTTTAGAAAGACATCTGCAAGGGAAAAGCTTCACAAGGTAGAGGATAAACCTGTGCAGGAAACATGCCAGAGCAGTTTATTGCTACAAGAGAAGTCACAGTGTCATGAACTGACAGTACCAATATCCTCTAGAAAACACTGGCAGAGTGAGGGAGTCAAAAACTACCCTTCACAGTAAAAAAGATTAACTACTCTCTAAGTATCTTCCCTGATTTACTCAGTAAAAGAAAACCAACAACTGCAAAATAAGCATAACTACAAAAAAAAGGGCAGTAAGGAGAATACAAGAAAATGAGGAGGCAGTCAAATTAACAAATACATGAAACACACAGTTAGTTTCCTAATCCTAACAGCTAATTTCCTAATCCTAACAGCTGGTGTTAAGAGGACACGTGTAGAAATTCGCAGATGCTGAGTAGTCTGAGACATTACTAGCATAGAACAAGCATTCAAAAACAAATACAAGACTGACAGTTATTGCTTAGAAAACTTCACTCTAGGTCTAGAAAATGCTTGAACTCTAGACATTAACTGAACAATAAGGAAGAAATACCCTGGCTTTTTAAAAAGCCAATTAAGCTGGATGAAAATAATATGTTATGGAATACAAGCATGTGGAGGCAATTCTGAATTTTACAAAAGTTTTGCTGATATTTCTGCACTATCTGTTGTGGGCTCTGTCAGCCTGGCCTGGAAATAAATTTGCGATCATGGGAAAATCAACTGAAGATGCAATGTTTTACCCTCTGGCAATGCTACATATTTTCTTTGAATGTTTCCTTATTGCACTGAGAGTATGAATGTTTAATTGCTATAATACTATGACAAACTATTGCTACCTTTTTTTACATCTTAAAATGCAGTAAAAAATCTAAAGGACCCAACCATACAGTGCATTTGGTATAAATATCTGGTATAAATATAGTATAAAATATAAATATCTGGTATCTGGTATAAATATCTGGTATAAATATTTGGTATAAATATAGTGGACAAGCTGTATCTTGAAGGTTTTCAGCAAAATATGATGTTGTTGATTTCTAAACAAGAAAGATTTTAATTTAGCCCTAAATAAGTTTGAAGAATGTTTGCAGATGACACAAAGCCAGGCTGTAGGAAGGCTGTACAGAGGGATCCAGATATGTTGGGTCAATGTGCCAAGGAGAATCGTCTGAGGTGCAACAAGGCCAAGTGCCAGGTCCTGCGCATGTCACAACAACCCCAGGCAATGCTACAGGCTTGAAGAAGAGTGGCTGAAAAGCTCCCTGGAAGGAAATGACCTGGGGGTGCTGGTCAGTGGCCACCTGAACATGAGTCAGCAGTGTGCCCAGGTGGACAAGAAGGCCAACAGCATCCTGGCCTGTATCAGAAGTCATGTGGCCAGCAGGACCAGGGAAGTGATTGTCCTCCTGTACTCGGCACTGCTGAGGCTGCACTTCAGATGTTGTGGTCAGTTTGGGGCCTTTCACTACAGGAAAGGTGGTGGAGCAAACCCAGAGAAGAGCAACGAAGTTGGTGAAGGGTCTAGAACACAAGTCTTAGGAGGAGTGGCTGAGAGAACTGGAGTTGTTTAGCCTGGAGAAAGTGAGGCTGAGGGGAGACCTCCTTGCTCTCTACAACTGCCTAAAAGGACGTTGTAGAGAGGTTAGGTTTGATTTCTTCTTCCATGTAACAAGGACAAGAGGAAATGATCTCAACTTGCAACAGGGGAGATTTAGATTGGATAACTGGAAAAATTACTTCACAGGAAGGGTTGTTAAGTATTGGAACAGGCTGCCAAGGAAAGTGGTCAAATCATCGTGCCTGGAGATTTTTAAAAGATGTCTAGATACGGTGCTTAGGGACATGGTTTAGTGGTGGACTTAGCAGGCTTGATTAAGGGTCGCACTCGATGATCTAAAAGGTCTTTCCCAATGAAAATAATTCTATGATTCTATAAGAAAACATTAGCAGAAGAATAACATAATAATAAATATCAGTGGAATGAGCTTGAAGGTGTTTTACAAGGTCTGCAGGTGTTGGATTTGTAATCTTTTTAACATACAATTGATTGTCAGCATTGAAGATGGAAAAGGTGTAAGAGATTCATCTTCATTAACAATCAGGAAGAGGTTAAACAGCACAGTAATTAAATTAGCAGATGATAATAAATTGGAAAGTGTAGTAAATGACCTTTCCACAGCAAAGGCAAAGAAATACAGTGTAGAATTTCCTTAAGTTAAACAGCATAGGTAAAAAATGAAGAAACAAGTTTAAGTCTCATTTTTCAAAACATGAGAAAAAAACTCAAAACACTGATATTATTTCAGGACAGTAAACTTTGAATTACACAAGAGCATGTTGCACAGAAAGGAAAATATACCTTTGATAGCATGTATCTTGACTTACAGCAAAGAAAAAATAATTTGTTTCTACAAAACTAGCAGAATTTAATGTATTAAATTCTAAGAACAGACCAATAGACATTGAAAAACTGAGGGGGCCAAAAGCATAAAAATAATGTGAGGATGTAGAGAGAATAATTTAACAGGAGATTTAGAGCATAAAATACCTATAGATTGATTAATAGAAAATGGCTAAGTAAGTTAAATGGGTAGAGAAATGCTATTAAGGTCTTCCTTAAACATGAAACTTCACCTGCTCCATCATGTTTTCCCACCACTACTAATCACACTTATATCTGTGTTCTAGGGGCATTGAACAATTTTCTCTACCAAAATAGTGACCCATTAGACGTATGTATCTACAGACATACATAGATATAATGTTCTGGTATCCACCTGCCACTAATATCTGCTAAGTATAGCAACATACCCAATTTCTTATCAAAATAGCTTTACAGTTGACTCAATTTTACTGAATCAAGTGAAATAAGCATGTCTGTTTCTGATGCTAACAATTAACACCATGGTTTAAAGGATTAAATTACACTTGAATTAACGTAATAATTTTTAACATGACGAAGAAAGATAGATGCATCCAAAGATAGACGCATTTGGTGGATCAATACAGCATTCCCTTTATTGAAGAGTAAATGAAGTTGAAAGACTCAAGAGAACTGCCCTGTTTCTCATTTGTTGTGGGGAATAATGGTATGACACACCATCAATACATTAAAGACTGATAACGTTACACAGACTGGTCCTCTCCACTTTTAACTACCAAACCTGTGCAACATACATTCACAACTAGGTTGACTGGAATGATTTTCTTTGCATATACCATTTTAAGGTGGAGTTAGCTTGCTACAAAACCCTAGTAGACCAGAAGCACAACAAGATTTATTGACTTAATATATAATGACTTTTGTACAGCTGACAAGGTGTGATACTCTTATAAAAGTCTTCGCAAAAAAAACAGGAATGATTTATGCATTATATCAGACTTAATAAAAGGGTAAGAATTCTTCCTCCGTTCTAGAATGAAGACTTCTTGCTATGTAATCAAAGACTTTATATTTGTGAAATTTTTGACCTTCATGCTTGCTGAGAAAACAGGAAACACATGGATGAACTGCCCCACTTTTTCCAACTCTGAAATCTGAAGATGACAATTTAAAATGTCAGCATTGTTAGCTACTCCACTGCACAAAGTTCTGTAGATTGAAGGATACTAAAGTCAACAGGCATTAATGGAGTAATGTAATCTGACCTGCATAATATATGTCACTAAATTCCACCCACCCTTTCCTGCATCAAATCAATAACCCCAGGCAAGCTAGTGCTTGTACCTTTAGGAAGATACTGAATCTTCATCTGGAAACTTTTCATGACAAACAAGCCGTCATATTCCAGAGTAAGATACCATTGCCATTAATTAAAACTAATTCCATTTGTGTTTCCATGAGTTTGCCTCCATTTATCTTCTAATCAGTAGATTATTTTCTGCAAGATTTAAATTACTTTCTCTGTAAAGACTTCTTCACCACCCAGAAAGCTACTGGATGTGTTTGCACCAGCAGAATTCAGTGTAAATATTCTCAAGTTAACAGATGTTCAGCAGACATGCGTAGTTTATCTTCTCAGTAGAGTTTATAAAATTCAGATCTAGAGCCATGTGAAGATAATTTAAAGGCCAGTAGCATCTGTCTGCCTTACGTGTATTTCAAGAGTCTTTGGACTTGTCAAGTCACCCTGTAGCTACAAACTTAGTGTGTTGCATTAAAAGAAATGGAATTTCAGTATCTGTCGGTCAGAGTCCCAGGACTTTCTCTGACCCATTTATCAGAGTCCCAGCAAAGGACTTCTAGACACCCAGCAAAAGACTATCAGAGTCCCAGTAAAGGTCCTGTCCTGATTGATCAGTCCCAGCGAAGGGGGACAAAAATCAAAATTAGTTACTTTATTAAGAGCGACATAACAGACTTGAGATTGCCATTGATAAATTTACTAGCTACAATAGCGTTACAAATTAAGGTTAATGTTGCGAGCAGAAATAATAATACAACAACCCAGGAGTGACATTCACTAGAGGGTGAAAGTTTTGGCGCTTACCCAAAGAGGCGTCCCTGCCTGGGGTGGAGGAAGAGAACACAACCTGTCAGCTGGTCCATCAAGTGTTGAGGTTCTTCTCTCCCAATTTAATAATCATTTTCCCCATCTTTTTATCCCCAAAATTATGAGGTTTCTCCCACCACCACTGACATGTAGCATGATTTGGGTGGAGAGATGAGTGCTATAGGCATATGTATTTAGCATGATCTCTATAATCTTCACTGGCATATGCAAAGGTGGCAACTTTAACATGCATTTCATAGGTAACGAGGCAAATATTAGTTATCAGATATTGTAGCCTTTTCTAAGAAACAAAGGACCACACCAGCTCCTGTTAACTTGTTTTCTTTTTGCTGATCAAAAGTAGGGCTGTCCTACCTACACAGGACTCCCCAATAGTTGTATCCTGTGACAGCCAGGTGAGTCTTCACTCCCCTGGATTGTACTGGAGATAGCAAGGCCAGTTTTAATCTTTTTGGAGCACAGAGGCTTCTCATTATCCAAACACTATACAGTGAAAAAAATTACTGTTCTCAGTTATTGCATGAATTTCCTCCATTTTTCATGAAGTTGCCAGAATATTGGGAGATTTTCTATTTTTAAAAAGTGGGTTTGTAGCCCATAATCCTGGCAGCATTGCTGTAATCTCAGCATTCCTCTTTATTCCTTTAATGAAAAGCTGCAGTAGGATCATCATTGCAGTCTGTCTGTGCTTCAAATCCAAGGTTTCTTTCAACAGATCCAGGGGTCTCCACTCATGACTATCGTCATCCTTATCCTTTACTTAAGTGGTGCGAAAAACTCGCTATTTAGGGTAGGATCCCCCCAGGTTTAGTTCTCATCCTCTAAATAGTTTCTTGCACACCCTGGAATCAAGTTTCCAAAATCGAGTCTACTCCTAATTAGAGAATTACAGAGTAGGAGATTCCAGAGCAGCAGTTAGATATGCCAGAATGCTTAGTTCTCTAATGCATTAATTCATTATTCTACTTCCTGGTTTCAGCTTCAAATAAATGAAAATCAAAGCAACTTCTCTCTCTACAGTCTCATTCCAATACACACATGCTGTTATCAACCTTTCAGCCTTTCCCTCAACTGCAGCATCAACACTGGCAATGACAACTTGTGGGATTTTTTGTTTGGACTTTTTTTATCATTTTTATTTTCAATTCTCAGTTCTGCCAACTAATGCAGTTTTTGCTTCCATTGTTTCAAAATCTCATGTGGGACTTTCTGTCTAGGAATCTCCCTTTTCCTGAGCATCTTTCTTCCAGTGAGGCTGGCTTGTTCTGTTTGTAGCTGCTGTTCTCTCTTGTACCTTGCACCTCCCTGCTGTGAGTCTCACTTGACTGACTGTCACCACATTTCATATACATAGAGACTAACCAAAGAAAAGGTCTTCTAAACTAGACTACCTAGTATGAGAATGATTTGCTGTAACTGCAGGCAGCATTCAATCCATGCACACGTTAGCTTTCTCTTCCAAAACCAACCTTACAGAGATATTTGCCCTACTTTAAGTTGCTGCTAAGTACAAAAGAGATATATTTCTAGTGCCATCCTTGCCACAAATTAAGACTACAAAGAGGAAAACAATATGATTCCAAACAGCCACGTTATGTTGGAATTTACTTACAAAGTTGAACTAAATTATATTATTCCAGCACCAAAACCCTGTTCATAATTTAACTGTAATGCAGTTTGAACCATCAGTTACCATAAAAGGATAGTGCTATGGATGAAGCTCAGGCTAGCAGAAAGGACAATTAGCTCAGAAAGCAGTAGATTTAATAAACACCATATTCACTATGGTCTAGGTTTGCTTCTTCAGCAGATATTTTTCCATCATACCCAAATTACATTGGATCACGTGACAGAACTCCAACTGAGCCAAAGCTTTGAGCTGTTTCCTACATGTTACTCCTAAAATAGGCACACTTATGTCCCCCACTAAATCTGGATCTCAGAAGGTGCATTTTACTTGAACTCAGAGTAAAATAACATTAAATAGAAAAACTCTGATTTGCTGAGTGAGAAGAGGAAAAAAAAACAAAATCCTTCTAGTCTAGTGCACTTCACAGATTGGCTTCGTTCTCATCCCAGCAACCTGCAGTGGCTTTCTACAATACATTTCTCAATTCTATATTCTTCATTTAACAATACATTCTCCACTCTGCAACACGTTGCCCCATCCCTGGACACATTCAATGTCAGGTTGGATGGGCTCTGAGTGACCTGATGTAGTTCGCTGCAGGGGGCTGGACTAAATGACCTTTACAGGTCCCTTCCAACCCAAACTATTCCATGATTCTGTGATTATATGATTCTGCGATTCTCCTCTGGCTCATGGGGAAGAAAACTACTCTCCACCACAGCTTTGGCTATGTTTCAGTCTATAACACCTCTCAGTAACCTCCCAGACTGGCTCCCACCACAGCATCCTGCAGCACGTGCCTTCTCTCTGCCCACTCCCTCTGCTCACCTCCAGATCCAGCTGAACAGAAAAAGACTCACCTTCTCTGCTCTCAGAGAACTCCACTTGACAAAAAAGGCAGCCTTCCTCTCTTCTTCTAAGTCAGAGCCTTTTAAAGGAATATATTTAAAAATTAGATACATCACATGGTGAATGACCAAATTTACACACACGCTGTTACAAACCAGGTAAACATTTTTCCCTGGCAAAAGAGCTGGAGGACACATCTGTTCTCAGTACTGGAGGATTATATTTGAAGCTTTTATAGCAATATTCAGGGTGGGTCAAGACTAATTCAGAATTGCCAGCTTTCTCAGACCTTGGTAATATAAGGTCATAAAAATTGCCAAACTAGGACAACTCTGCTTCCAACAGTCGTCTGCTAATAGATGCTTTGGGAAAGATTGCAATAGAAGAGTAGGAATAGTGTGATCTGACCATAGCCTCACAGCTTCCAGTAATGAATGGTTAGGGATTTAATGAGCTAAATGTTGTATCTGGCCATCACATTTAACATCTACCAAGGGAACTGCCTACTATGAGCTTGCTTAACCTGCTTTGAATCCATTTTTATTCCTGGCCTCCACATCTTCCTGTGACAACAAATACAATAATTTTATGATTAATTACGTGAAGGAAGAGTCTATCTTTACCAGTCCCCAGTGTTTGCTCCTTTCTTCTTGTATGATGAAGTTATCAGCTTCTATCTACCTTCTCCAAACTATTCATGGTTTCATAATTCTCCACTACATATCCTTTCCAATCTGGAATTGTTCTGTATTTTCTTCTTAATTAGAAGCTTTTTTGTAGTTCTTATTAAGCGATGTTAGAAGAAGATGCTGTCTCCAGTAGCTCTCATCTGGGACTACTCCTTGACCACTGGATCTCAGCCCTGTGTATCCAAGGACCCAGGCTTTCTGCCCAGGTTTGGAGGTCTCTTGAAGACCAGCACACACCCCTCACTGAACCAGGCCCCCTGCCTAGAACCAGGACCCCATGCTTGTTGGTTTCTCCAGCCTGAGGTTAGCTAACCAATGACACACAGACACAGTTTGGGGTGGGTGAAGACACTGGCTCCCCACAGCAGCCAGCACCAGGAACATGGGCTGTGACCATGATCCCGCTTCAGCTGCCAGCACTGAGCCCCTCGTCCACCTCATTCATGCTGGTCACCCCCAGTAGCTGGTTTTTTTGGAACTCCCTTCCCACCCCAGTGGTAAGAGGCAGAGAACCCCCTCCAACCACTGCAGCAGCTGAGACCAAACTTGCCCCTGTAACTGACACTACAGACTGAGGGGCACCCACAGCCTCAATCTCAGCTGCTGGCACCAGATCTGCTCACACAGGTACCCCCAGTAGCTGGCACCCAGTCGTTGCAGGATACATAGGAGAGCAAGTGAGATTACACAGAAAGATAGTTAAGAACAGATTTAACAAGAAGACAGGACAGACTGTGGTGATTTGCAGACCCAGTCAGACAAACAGGGAAACCAGCCTTTTCTGTCCCCCTTCTTCCCCCTTTGTTCTTCCCCAGTCCCCTTCCCCTTCTCATTCCCCCATCAGTCTGTACAGTTCCACGAACACCTCTCCCTAACGCCACAACACCCTGGACACTCAGGTTTGCATCATTACTGAGATGTTGCAGGCTCTGCGTAGTCCATCAATTCATACATATGAGGAGGCTTGTTCTCTTTGTCTCACTTATTTTCTTCTGTCAGGTTTGTGTCTGTATGTTCTTTGTATGGCTTCCTCCTTTTCTTATTATCCCCTTTCGTATTCAAAAAGTCCTTGACTGGACACCCTCAAGCGAGTAGATGCTCTCACATATCCTTATATTTCTTATCCTGATTTTCCCTGAATTCTCATTTTACATGCCAAATTTGAACTCCCCATAAACTTAAAGTACTGCCATGAAAGTGTTTTCTACGTGATTCTTACTTTATAATTCTTGAAGCTCCATCTAATTTTAAATTGTCATGAAGCTCATTCCTTATGCCTTTGGAATACTTTATGCCCCAACTCAGATATTTGCATTTTTGACTATGACAATTAGTAGTGGTTTTTATCATAATGTTGCACTATTATTGTATAAAATATTTTATGTGTTATAAAGTATTTTGGTTTTTGCAATTATAATTGCTAAATATATCAATAACTATAGTTTAATGTAATAAAAATTTGGGTCCAAAGCATAATTTTAAATAAATTTGCTTTACGAAAATGAAGTATTCTTTTGGTGGCAATTTCACAGAAACTCTTTATTATTTGGTCAGCTTATTAAAAAAAAATAAAGGAAAATGAAACCATCTATGTATTAGTTTTGCATTTTAAAGAACATGGTTTCAGGGATACACATAAGACTGCCTGCAAATCAGGTAATATAATCACATTTCTAATGACATGGTTTCTATCAATCAGTATATGTTCTAATTTGACTGCTTGTGAGTATAGATCTTGACTAACCTTTTTGTGACATGTGAACAGCTGTCTATTATTGATGAATGAGACACAGGTATTTCAGTCACGTGAGCCTTTAACCTGTCTAAAATTATGGAAGACTGGCAGAGTGGAGACTGCAGTGCTAAGATTAAGTTACTTTTTCACATTTTCAGCAGAAGAACATCAAGATGGCAAACTGGACTAAGACCAGTAACTAAACGTGGTTTTGCTCATAAATGAGCAAATAGGGAAACAAAGGCATTACGAGATAAATTCAGGGTGGTCAGAACCTTACATTCATGTGCTCCTGCTCTTTCTTAAGCAGAAACATCCCTACTCTTTCTTCAGCAGAAGCAGGAGAAAATGAAGACCAGCAGAGAAGGCTGTCCAAGGCAGTTCTAGATTAATGCAATCTGGATAGCACTTCCCCAGTCTCATCATCTGTCATAACAGATGATATAAACATAGTCACATTTTATTGGAAGCAGTACAAAATGTTATCTATTTTTAAAAAGCAAGATTCACAAGCATAAATTATTTGACCAGTTTGCACAAAATACTTCTATAGTTCTACTTTTACATAAAAAGTATAGTGAAAATGGTAAAATGACTGGAAGACATAGCAAACTTACATGGAAAATAACAACTTCAATTAGAAAGCTGTCATACTTTATTAAACTTTATGTGATTATAATTCATTAAAGTTTTGTTTCCTTCTGGAAGAGTGTCTTATTTGTAGCCTACTTTCCTGATACCAATACTTACGCTGGTGCACACCTATAAAGTTGCAATATTTTTTTCCTTTTAGTAAACTCAAAGGAAAGAGCAAGAGTGAAGAAAACTTTCTAGTAATGTATTATTAGAGAAAATTGCTTGCCATTAATAACCAGTGTTTTCCATTTCAAACACAACTGTAGTTTAGTTCTATTCTGTTAGCATTAATAGTTATGGAATTTTATTCTTCCTTGTAACTTAGTCAAGTCACTCTAGTTGTACTACTAGAAAGTATAGCAGAGTGATAGCATGTTATCTTTCCATTACACTTTTGAAGATAGTAATGTGTAATATAAACTGTTCACTTACATAGACTAGCAAAGCTTAAGTTTCATTCAGACAAGAATATTCTTTTGCACATAAATGCACCAAAAAGAAAAAATGTGTCTGGCATGGATTAAAGCAGCAAAAACTCACTACTTGATTTTGTAATTAAGTGCTAAAATAAAATGTTGACATGCACAGAGAAATATATTCAAACAAATGATAGTCGTATACCAAAAAATAATTTTCCACTGGAAAACTAATTTAATTGTTTATTAATATGACAATCATTGGAAACAAACATTGCTACAGACATGCAGCAGAGGGAGTTCAGGTTTACTGCTACTTCTCAAAATAAATGTAGTACTTGGAGTTTCACAAGAGAGTGAGAACATGAAAAGGCATTTCCATTTTTTAAGTGTTACAGCAAACAGACTTTAAGGATATACACTT
>NW_009724686.1:0-2144 GCF_000703405.1 Apaloderma vittatum | reverse complement strand
ATGTCCAACCGGTTGTCAACCAGCACTCCCAAGTGCCTCTCTGCCGGGCCTCTCTCCAGCCACTTCTCCCACAGTTTGTAGTGCTGCAGGGGGTTATTGTGGGGTTATTGTGCACTTGGTCTTATGGAACTTCACCTGGCCTGGAAATCAGTGAACCTGAGTCATTACCCTGAAAGCTTGGGGTGTGACGGTGACCAGGATAGCAGAAGTTACCTTTTGTATAGTATATTGATAAATCTAAACATACTTTATAGAACATTTCAGATTTATTCCTACAATAGTATTTCTCACTAGCTAGTTTTGTCAACTGTATATACTTTTTGCAAGAGTATGACAACTGTTCAGCAAATATAATTTCAATGTGTAGAACCTGCAAATAGAGGATTAAGACTTGTTCCACATGTAAGGAAATGGATATAGAAAAGGGTTAGTTAGTGGTTTCTGAGTATTACTTTGACTTCTTAAATATCTTTTTTACAGCTTCAGCAGTTCTCCAGCTGAACACATGCAGCATGCAGAAGACAGCTATTTAAAATTTTTAAGACTAGGTTAGAGCAGATCAGTAATTGATAAAGTATTTACTAATATACATGCAGTTTGAGAAAGTACAGCAGCTTACGGCAAATATGTTTTATAGGCTTTCTAGGAAATTTTGTGAAAGGGATCCACTAAATATTTTATTGCAGAAGGTCGTAAATTTTTCCAATTGCAGTTTAGAGTACCTAAAACCAAAATTTTATGACAATGAGGGAAGGTCTTGCTCAGGTATTTGAAATCTATTCTAAATGGCTAATCAAGTCTTACTCCATTTTAAAAAGACAAATCCAACACAGCAAATTGCTGACTCTTCCTTTAGCTTTTGTAAATATAACCCTGAGAGTCTTACCCAAATCTACCAGGCATACTGTTGAAAATTAGTCTTTATCCATCATGGAAAACGATAAAAATCTGAGCACAAAGTTAACGCTTCCTTATGAAACTGCAGAATTTATATGAATTGTAGATTATAGTCAGAAATAACTTGAAAATTGTAATGGTAAAACCATCAATATGCTATATGATATTTCTATTATTCAGGTTGGAATTTAAAGACCTTGCTTCTCGAATCTAGGGACCTTATTGCTCTGCAACTTTCAAACATAGTGTGACCTGCACAGCCTGATCTCTTCAAAGTACTGCTGAGCAAGGATTCACATCAAAAATCTCTGACAAATTGGCTTCCTCTCCACTGAAGGTCATGCTCTAATAAGACATTGGTACTAAAACAAGCTTCCCAGAAAGTTTGCAGAACCTTGACGATGTTGCCTATCTTCCCTCTGAACTGTAACTGTACATAGACAGGCTTCTGTACCATGTCTCCTGACTGATTCTTTACAGAGAATACTGTATTAAATAGTATTATATGGAGCCATCAAAAGTGTTATTATGAAGCCAAGACTTGTTAAGAATGGAAAGTTGACCCTTTGACACAATGAATCTTGAGAGAAGAATGAGATATGGTCTCATATGGTCTCAGGATTCTGCTAATTTTATTCAGCAATAAGTGATGTTTTATTACTAATACATATTTTGCATTGTAACACACATCAGTATTGGACTGATTTGCAATTAGCCTACAAAACTATGCTTGCAATAAATTCACAACTTCCTTCAAAACACTCCTGGTTTTACTTAAGGTTATTTGTTTAATTTTTGCCTGATAATAAAAATAGTTGAGAGCCGTAACTATTTGCTTTTTATTTTTATTTTTTAAATTATAGATATTCAGTGTTCTCACTTCTTTGTGAAGTGTGTACAACTGATTAGTGTGGTGTCATGGACTCACCTGAGGGAAGAGATGCGATACAGAGGCTTGAGAAATGGGCCAGTGAAAACTGCCAGAGCTTCAAGTCAAAATGCAAGGTCCTTCACCCGAGTCAGGCCAATCCCAGGCACAAATACAAACTGGGCACGGAGTGGGTTGAGAGTAGCCCTGAAGAGAAGGATTTGGAGGTATTGATAGACGAGAAGCTCAACATGAGTCGGCAGTGCGCTCATGCAGCCCAGAAGGCCAACTGCATCCTGGGATGGATCAAGAGGAGTGTGGTCAGCAGGTCAAGAGAGGTGACTCTCTCCCTTTAGTCTGCTCTTGTGAGACCCCACCT
>NW_009724685.1:0-18170 GCF_000703405.1 Apaloderma vittatum | reverse complement strand
ATATAAAATGCATTTTGTCTTATTCAAGACAAATCTAAAAGTTCTTTCAGCCTTAATGTCAAATAAATTCTAGATAATCAACCTGGACCAGAAGGTAATTAGTTGTAGGCCATCAACACATCAGTGATCCAATGATCACCAGATGATCCTCAATAGCTACAAATTCTTCTCCCCTCAAACAAATAGAAAGCAGAGCTTTGTGGTATCCCACTGAGGAGACTCTTCATTTCAGAAATAAGTGCTGCCAAACAGCTCTAGTAAACAGAGTACATAATCAGAGTCATCAGAGACTTTCAGAAAAAACCTGAACGTGACTAGGTCTGAATTTTCTCCCATCTTACACCATTTGCATTCACATCCACAAAATGTACCTGAAAAAGGTGATCTGAAATTTTATGAAGAAGATTAAACAAACTAGCAGAAACTCTTTTGCTTTTCAAGGAACTTCCTTTTCAAAGGAGCTTCCTTTGCTTTAAGTAGACATTGGTCATTTTTATCTTAGAAAGATAGGAAATTATGGTCTTACCCTTACTTATGAAAATTCTTGTTGCTGAAACATTAAACACCTTTCCTTTATGAGTATACATAAATTGACAAGTGTAATAACCGTCATCCTCCTTCCTCGGCTTGTTAATAGAAATACTATTTCCAGCCTTGAAGTATCTTGGTCCCTGGAGAGGTTTGCAGTCCTGGAAAAGAAAACTGTCTTTGTTTGGCTGCAAATAGCTTCTCACAGTAATATGACCTACAACTGGCACAATAGTTTTATTTACCTTATACCACTGGATGATAGTAGCATTCTTATAATTCTCAACTGTAGGACAAGGAATTCTTCCTCTTCCAGTCTCGTTTGGGTAACGAATCTCACTTGGGAAACATACTCCTTGCTTGTATGGATGCACCTGCATATTCATGTTGAGCGAGCTTATGGTATTATCTGAACTTTAAAAGTGGAATAAAGGTATATCAATGGTAGTATTTGTATACAAAATACATTACAGATTTGTAAAAAATGTGAGTCTTGTTTTGTAAACATATGGATGATTATTGTAGTTTAGTCACAGATTGATCTTAATGGCCTGTCATAAAAGTAGCAATTGCAGGGTGAAGAGTAACATGAATTTGTGCATACCCTGAAAAAAATACATACTTTCCATAGAAAATAATTAAAATTAATTACTAAAACATATGTGTTTCTTTCCAGTCTTACACCTTCCATTTTTCAATGTGGCACTTACAAATGTATAACACAAGTGTAATTTCCAGAATCTTGTCTAGAAGTTGGCAGAAACCAAAGCCGTCCTTCTGAGGAAAATATTCGTGATCCCTCTTCTTCTGCAGGAATTATTTTGTTACTTTCTGTGTGATACCAGGTGATTTTCACAGATGATTGCCGTCGAGAGCATTTTATAACAAAAGCCTCACCTTCCATTGCATGGACTGCAAATGAACAGAAGATAAATATTTCTGATGAATTAAACTTTAGCCCCACTGAGACAGAGGAGAACTTGGCATTTCTGGGTCAGTAGGCCAGTAATGTCCCTCTACTTTTCTGTGGTTTTCAGAGGTGATAGATAGCAATGTATCTTCTTGTTCTTCCTTTTTAATACAGGAAAAAAATATTTTTTTTAATGGAAGAAGAAAATAGAGGAAGAAAAAAGCCTGTAGATAAGACCATTAAATATATATATATAAAAGACAAAATCTAGAAGAGCTACTCCCTGAACTTCACGAAAATGTGGAAAAAAATGAAAGAAATGTAACCAGCTGAAAGGAAGGTCTTCTACAACATGGTCACCTGCTTAGTCGATGAGGGAAAGGCCACTGATGTTGTCTACCTGAACTTTATTAAAGGCTTTGACACCATTTCCCAAAGCATTCTCCTGGGGAAATTGGCTGCTTATGGCTTGGGTGGGCATACACTTTATTGGATAAAAAAAAAAGCCTGGATAGCCAGGCCCAAAGTGTGGAATGGAGTTACATCCAGTTCGCAGTCGATCACAAGCAGCCTTCTCCAGTGCTCAGTACTGGGGCTAGTCCTGTTTAATATCTTTGTCAACGATCTGGATGAGAGGATTAAGTGTACCCTTGGTAAATTTGCAGACAACACCAAGCTGGGTGGGAGTGTCGATCTGCTTGAGGGTAGGGAGGCTCTGCAGAGGGATCTAGGCAGGCTGGATCGATGGGCAAAGGCCAGCTCTATGAGTTTCAATGAGGCCCAATGCCAGGTCCTGCACTTTGACCACAACAACCCCCAGCAGTGCTACAGGCTTGGGGAGGAGTGGCTGAAGAGCTGCCAGGCAGAAAGGGACCCAGGGGTGTTGATGGACAGCCGGCTGAACATGAGCCAGCAGTGTGCCCAGGTGGCCAAGGCCAACTGCATCCTGGCTTTTATCGGGAACAGTGTGGCCAGCAGGAGCAGAGATGTGATTCTGCCCCTGTGCTCAGCACTGGTGAGGCCTCACCTTGAGCCCTGTGTGCAGGTCTGGGCCCCTCACTGCAAGAAAGACATTGAGGGGCTGGAGCGGGTCCAGAGAAGGGCAACAAAGCTGATGAGGGGTCAGGAGCACATGTCTTATGAGGAGCAGCTGAGGAAACTGGGGTTTTTTAACCTGGAGAAACGAATGGTCAGGGGAGACCTTATCACTCTCTACAACTACCTTAAAGGAGGTTGCAGAGAGAGGAGTCTTGGTCTGTTCAACCAAGTAACAAGTGATAGGACAAGAGGAAATGGCCTCAAGTTGCACCAAGGGAAGTTCAGGTTGGATATTAGGTTAGGAAGAATTTCTTTACTGAGAGGCTTATCAGGCATTGGAATAGCCTGCCCAGGGCAGTGGAGGAGTCTCCTTCCCTGGAGGTATTTACAAGTTGGGTAAACATAGCGCTTAGGCATATGGTTTATTCAAGGACCTGTCAGCGTTAAGTTAGTGACTGGACTCGATGATCTTAAAAATCTTTTCCAGTGTAGGCAGTTCTGCGATTCACTGAAGAATCTGATGGGAAGGAGAAAAGATGACAGAAAAGAATAAGATATAAGAAGGAAAAATACTAAAACTGGTCCAGATAAACTTGAATCAAGCAATTTTGACAGATACTTAAGTGCCTGAGCACCTCAATAGTGAACTGACTGCTGAAAACACAAACACTAATCTGCAAGTTAAATTGCATTTTGGAGAGGAGAAAGATGAGAAAATACCCAAGGATGGAGACTGGACAAAGATGGAGATTGGCAGAGGAGCTACAGTAGATAAAGGAGCATGAAAATGAGAGTAGGTAACCAAATATCTAACTAAAACAGAGAATATCCTTCTGTGATGACACTTTGTGGGTGCATTGCCATCACCTGGCTTTAGACAAGTAGCTGCACAAATCAGGTGGCGAGTTACTCTACACTTGGCTTCTGCTCTGCTTCTTTCTATAGAAACAATCCTTCACCACTAACATTAGATATTATCTCACTTACTAATTCAGACACTTAAATTAGCTGCATCGATATGAGTACTCCCAACTCCATAATTTTAAGAGCATTCCCACCTGTGAGTCCTGAAAAGACAGTGGGATGTATCGGGGTATCAGGAAAGGCAGCACTGCCACATCAAAGGAGGGACAAATTGGAAATACAGCTTTCTTCCAGGAAAAATAAAAGCAGAGAGGGAACACACAGAACCCCAATGACATCAGAAAAAAATGATCATGGAAAATCCTTTGGCAAAATTCAGCCTTAATAAATGTAGTTGATTTGCAACTTAGCATTCATATTGTTAAACTGAGAATATGGGAAAATACTTAGAGATCATATCTTACAATATTTCTTAGACAAAAAAGCATCTCAGCTGCTGCAGACTAGAACTACGTGAGTGCTGTGTAATGCTGTCACTTGTCAGCATTGGCCAGCATCATGTAGCTGAGTCAGCAAGAGCTGACCCTTCAACAAGAGTTTACTGGTTTGAATATCTCTCATGTACAGGGAAATTGTTTTGTTGCATTGCTCTTACGGGTTAACACCTACAAAACCAGGATATTATAAAGCCTTTTTAATGAGTAAAGCCCCCAATTACATCCTTGGTTCCATAGGGTGTATAGACATGTGTCCTGTTCAGTGTAATTTCAGCATGCTCTTGGAGACTTTGCCCATCTGGGTCCTGGAACATCAGCTACTCTCAAATCCTTTCAAAAAGACCTTTTTCCTCCTGCTTGCAGAGATGCCAAAGAGCAGAAGTAGAATCTTAATGGCACAGAAATGGACAGCACTCAGTGCATTTTTATATAAAAACACATAAAGCTAGTTTTTAAGCTATGGTTTGTGGCTTGAGCTAAACTAGCTGATTTTAGGTTTTATAAAATGTACAAATTTGAGAAGAGCCTACACATTTCTACAGAATAAACCTCATCAGAAAGTATTTTTAAAATGTGACTTACATGTTTCAGATGTCACGGAAACCGAGAGGAAGGTAGATAGGAAGATCAAATGTACATACCCCATCATGTATCTAAACTAAAAAAAAAAAATAAAGTTGATAACTCAGAATATACTCAGACTGCACCAGTTATGTTCTTACCATGATACTGATGCACATCTACTAACAGATAACATTATCATGCAGTGACAAACCACGTCATGTGAGCTGCTCTGTGTGGTGGGTGGGTAGGTATGTGCAGCAGTGGTTTTGCAGCTTTGAGATGATGCTCCTTGTCCTATAATCAGTGCAATAGTTGATGTTCCATTAGAATTACTGGTATGACTTAGTTTAATGGGTGTGGGGGAATTACTCTGCCCTGGCAGGCCTCAGACAGAAGGCTCTTTTTGCTTGGTTGCTTTATCTTTTAAGGAGTCTGAATGTACATTGGCATTCTGCTCATAGTCAAGCATGGGAAAAATATACCTCCATTTACAAAAAGATAGATCATAAATTTGAAAATATCTAGTCTGGCTTTAAATTAAGTTTACATCCAACCAACTGCTTAGGTGTAGAACATATTTCTTGCTTTCTGTGGAAGTAGAGGTGTCTCCCCTGACAGCTTCTCTACCTAAGTGTTAACAGTAAGAACAAAATCAGGTGAGTGCCATCAGCAGTGCTAACCTGCAGGGTGACTGAAGAAATGGACTAGAAGGGTAGGTAAAGGAACATCTTATACTCATGTCACAGCAGTAGGGCAGATCCTGTGCCTCACTGATGTTTTCATTTGTGCCTAACTGATATGCACATGCTGTAATTCACACCTCACGGTATGGGTCAGTCACCCTACTGCAAACTTCTGTATTAAAAAAACTGGCTGTTTGTGGACATTAAGCTGACCTCTTCCAGGAATATCTCAGGAGACAGCAGACATGCAATCTGGTTATACTACTTGATAAGTAAGTATTCTACTACCATTAATCTCAGTCAGCTGAGTGTGGCGCTAAGAACGCCAAGGTTGCAGGTTCTATTCCCGTTTGGTCCCCATGTGTTGCCTGATCTCGTCAAGAGGTGGTGTCCCTGGAGACAGGGAGGCTGGATTAAAATGATCTCTGAGGTCCCTTCCAGCCTGGGCCATTCTATGATTATCTATGATTAATAAATCCTTCACTTGAATGATTTCCTTCACGTCAAATCACAGAGTGGTGGGTTCTGCTATCATGTATGAGGAAGAAGAACTCCTATGTCACTACAGATGGCAGATACATTTTCAAGAGAAATCAAGTCAGATATGGATTATAATTTATCTTGCAGATAGTGAGCAGAAGAGGAGTAGTGCTAAATAAGCAAGAAATGTACATGCAGGGTAAGTACTGTCATCATGCTTATCACAAGGAATTTTTATTTTGGGGCCAAAGACTTCCAGACTAAACAAACATTGGCAGACCTTATCAAGACCTGTGTTCTTGCCAAGTCTGAAATTCAGAACAAACTCAGTTTTGAGTTTTCAGAAATATCACTGACTTTGTTTTGTGAAATGGAAAGTTTCTTCCTTTAGAAGTTTTAATAACAGCCAGAAGGTTACCCTTAAACTCCAACAAATAATAACAAAACTTAATGTTGGAAGAGAAAAGTGTGAGAATTTTAGTGGAGGTGTTTTGCAGGGATACTCACAAACCAAAGATGTGGTTTAGACCAAAAAAGCAGCATCCATCCCAACATTAATGTCACAGCAAGGTTGATGCCATGCCTTTTATGGGAAGAAAGTGACCAGCTGGCAGCTCCTCGAAACTGTATGTCAGGAGCTGCTTGTTTATGAGAGCTGGAGAAAAGCACCATGTGCAAGCTCATGCAGTCTATTGACTTCTTTAATTTTAAGAAAATCTTAGGCCACATTAATAGATTTTTGAAGGTACTTTTCAGAACAACAAACATCAGGAATTTTGCCCTGGAAGGTTTGAATGAGCTTGCCTAGAAGAAGGTTCAGGAGTTGCTTGGGACAGAGTAGGTCCTTTAAAAAGAAAGATACAGAGCAAACCAGCACACCAGCACACAACAAAATTCACAGCATCAACACAGCAAAGCACTTGTCTTTGTCCTTCAGAGCAGAATTTCCTAGAACTTATTTCTGACACTACCAGGAAGCAAACTACATTGACAGGTGGGAATGAGGATCTGAGTTTCACATATCCCAATTATTAGAGAGCTGGATCCAGTTCAGGACCCAAAGAAACAACTACCCTGTTTGCTTCATTCATCAGCTAATGTCTACTTCAATCACGACTGAAAAATTATATGAGGACTCGTGGTTCCGTATTTCCCTGAGAAAGGAAAGGGAAGAGCAAATGCCCTGGAAATATTTGGAAATCAGTTCACTATACAGCTGATATGTGCAATATTTGATTGTTATGTGGTGTCTCTATCTCCTGAACAACACATCAGGAGCAAGTAAAGGTGCATACTGCAGTGAGTACCTCACTTCCACAATCCATGAGATATCTACCCATTTCATCTCTGTCTCTCTGTGTAAAATTGAAAAATTGCCATCAAGCTCTAATATTTCTGAGAACTGATTTTCCTTGACTTGGTTTCACTTTATGATAACAATCTGCTCTAAAGCACTACCTTGTTCTCTGCACCAATTGCCACTCTAGTAAACTATCTTTCACTATCTGTTACTGTACTTAATCTTGTTGGTTCAGATCAGCTTTGGTTAGCCTATGTTTCACTTGTTTTCTTTCCCACAAAAATTACTTCTTTCACTTGCAGAGCACAAGAGCCATTATTGATCACTCCCAGTAATTTGCCATCATCTCCATATTCTTACGACTTTGCTGCTGAGCATTGGTTTATGCAGAGGAGACCTTTTCTCCCTAAAAGGTCCTTCTGTCCAGCCAGATGGTCAGTTTTGCAAGCTGACTTTGGTACCCACATACATGTGCAATGGCTCGCTTCCTCCAAAGAGGGACGACACATCTGGCACTGCAGGAGGGTACATACGTAGTCTGAACTAGCCATGTAGCAAGGGAAAGTGAATCCCTCCAAAGGGTATTTGTGTGGTCTTCCAGAACACTGTGCCATCAGATGCTGAATGCCTACAGCATGTAAGATACATGTATGTGTATACACATAAGAAATATGATATGCAAAACAGTAGTTGCAGCACACCATTAAGATTAGACACATCTATACCAACCTGGTCTCTACAGTGAAGGCTCCAAACAGACCTCAAGAATCAGCTAAGTGAAGAACTCTAAGTTGAATAATAAATAGAATTTAATATCATTAGATCATTTGAATAATTAAATAGACGTAAAAAATATTAAGAATATTCCGTCTCTGATGGGAGCCTTTTCACTCCAAGTGTTTGGTTCTGTTCCACAAACTTACTTGCGCCCGAAGAGGTATACCAGTAGTTATGCTGTCCTACTACTTTTTAGAGCTATTTTACTTAAGCAAGTAGATACTTCAGCAAGATGACAAAAAGTAAACCAATTTATTTTTAAAGGAAAAACAGTTTCATAGATCAGATTTGAAGACTGTCTGAAATGAGGTTCTTTCTCATTTGCTATTTTATCTGTATTTAGTATTTGGCCACAACTGGTAGCATTACTATAGATACTGGAGAGTCCCTTACTGCAAGTACTATTGCCTCCTTAGGTATGGAAGACTGGTGTTTAACAAAAAGTTACAAGAACCTACATTTTTGAGATGCAGTTTTGTCCAGGAATGGAGATTGTCAATTACTTGCCCTCATCAACTGTTCTAAGAAGTGTTAGAATGATCCAGGAGTAAGAAATTTGTATTTGCTTATCATCATACTTGCTAGTTGTGTTTAGTCATCTGTTTTCTTGAAAAATCATGTCCTCAGGAGAACTTGCACATACTGGGCTACCAGCCCACACCGAAACAGGGCAAAATAGATGTGCTGAAAGGACAAATTCTCCCTGCCTAACTTTGATGATTGTTTTATTGATTTGCCCCCCCCTCCATTTTTTAGTTTCCATGCATTGGTGGCAGTTTAAGTGACGTCTGGGATTTGTGTGTGCAAATATGTGCAATATATGAGGTTTTTACTGGAAAGGCATGTTCCTAGAAATATACAAAGAGCTCAGGCAACTAAAAAAAAGAATGTGATTCTGTTTGTATTTCCCAAAGTCAGCAGCAAACACTCAAATTACCTCAACAGAAACCAAGGCCGAGGTTGCAGTTCTAGATAGCAAATAGCAAGAGAAGGACTGGTTCACCAGTGCCTTACAGTTTATGGAATTACTCTGCATAAAGCAAAATGAAAGCATCTACACATCTGTGATACTTAGGTCAAATAGAAAGGGTATTATAAGGCACAAGGAAAAGGCACTGAGACACCTCACATTCCACAATCAAAAGAAGAAGCTCCCGTAACCTGAAGCACTGAAAGATAAAGGCTGTAATTTCTGGAAATAGTTATGAGATTTCTTTCTGCTTTTGCAGATTTCTTTAGAAACTGTATTTTATTGCATTTGTCTGAAGTAAAACCTGCAGAACAGAGTCCTCAGTATACCATAAATACTCCATCAGTAATATTCAGGGGAAAAAAAACTAAGGAGACATTTTCCATACATCTCCTTCTTCCTATAGCTCACAACAACTGCATGTTATGAGCTTAAATCTAAGGTCTGCGAAGGAAAAATTCACTACAATGCTGAAGGAGCACTCTATCCAAACACAGTGATTTGTGATAACCACCCAAGTATGTCAAAACTTAGCCCCTAATGATCCAATATCAAAGGAACATGAAAGAACTAGGAACCTCCTACTTATGTTGCAGAAGAAGTAGTCCATAGGGCTTAACTCGCTGCTTTTCCAAAGACAACTCTGTTAGTAACAGATTAGTTATTTTACTTTTTTCCAAAAAATTGTATTTGGCAACAGACTGTTTATAGTACCACTTATATAACTGAACAAACATTATAAAAATACCATACCTTCCATACTAACAAAACCTGGAAATGATACTGTATTTTATAATTTAAAAAGCTGAACAGACTTTACAATGTAAACATACTATGAAATAGCAGTTGTGTGAGATTCATTTACTAAGACATAGAATTCATCCAGCCAGCTTTTAGAAGTTATTTTCATTCTTTTATCAAACTAGAAAACTCATTCTGACTGAAAATAGGCTATTAAAATAGCAACAGTAACACTGAACATATTCCAGAACTAGCACTCACAATAGTTTACACCTACGCTAGTTACAGCCGTAAGTGTAAAATTTAGGAATTTCAGTATTAAAGTATGGAAATGCTAGAACTGGTATAGAGGTTATTCTTACAAAACGTGCTGAAGCCTGGAAGTACATAAATATACTAAATCCCATAAGCATATCTGCTATTTTAATCCAATTTTTTTTTAAATAAAAGAGTACATAAGTGAACTGAAATAAACTTTCTTATGAAATATGTTAGTTATTTTTTGTTAAACAAGAATATAAAAATTTTTCTTACCATCTGGAAAATTCAGAAAGCAGGGAAGTGGCTTGTTCTCTGTAGCTGGATCCTTTACACTGATTTCTCTGCTGTAGTTTGCACAAGATATCACCGAGAACTCTTTTTAACTGGCTTGTGCAATTCATATCTGTAGGAGCAAGACAGATAGTTTCATTCTGAGACACCTCCCACTAAACAGGACAGAACATGGAAATTACTGTAGCAGCCTTAAGAACCTAACAGAGATGACATCTCATCCTTCCAATTAATCAGATCTTTTACCAGTAGAATAGTTTTTCCATTAAGCAACAGTTATTCCATTTTAGCACTATTACAAGGCAATAAGTCCTCTGACTGGTTATCAGCTTTCTAACTCTCCTGGGGAGGACGAAACAGGGACCCGCATCCGGCAGAGGGTGCTTTGAAACAGGTTTTGGCTGAAAGCAGCGACAGCTCTGCCTGTTCTAGACAGGCATCAGCTCCCAGAAAACAGCTCTAAAAGTCCCTGGAGCACCAGGAACAGCTTTTAGGGAAGGAAACTGCTTCACTGAGGCTGATAAAAAAGGTTGCTGAGAAACTAGCTGTCTGCACCAGCAGTTAAATTAAGTGTCTGAGGGAAATGAGGCTGGAGGAGCAGAGAGGTTCCACGGGAAATCCAGACGCAGCTCTGGGAGAACAAGAGGGAGAAGTCACCACAGCCGTGGGTATGATCCCTTGTACAGTGACCAACAAGAGCAGGTACTCAGGAGACCGTATATGCCACTGAATGTCAGAAAGACATTTTTTCAAAGCCCTGTAGAAGACTGCTGAGTAACCTTTCAAGCATCAGCACTAAAACTTGTTCCCTTAGATCGGAGGTCCCCAACTATCTCCTTTTGCAGCAGCCAGTCTAAAGGGGAAATTTCAGTACTAAATCAGCTGAATTCCAGGGGATCGATCAGCTTTTACATCTTGTCAGAATAACTGCTCAAGACATTTTAAGAATCAATTGTTCATTTTTTCTTTAATCAGATAAGAAGATTTCATACTGTGGCCATTCAAACTCTTATTTTTCACTGTCAGAGTTACAAATATATTTATCATTCCCAGTGTTCCTGGGACTCTGCTGTCAGCATGCAGCAATGTACCAGTATTCAAAAATTTTACTGATGTCACAAAATTGCTTCCACAATTCTTGGTATAGCATTTCCTTTGAAGTGGTCTGGAGGTTGCACTTCCCATATGACAGAAAATGCAAAAGAGCAGGGAAAAAAAACCCAAACAAACAAAAAAAACCACTGCAACAATGACATCTCAGCTTATAACTCTCCCTTGAAAAATCTCACAAACTACTGCCTTCTCAGGTCCACATGGTTGTGTCAGAAACAAAGCCTTCCTCATACTAGAGCCCCAGGCAAAAAGTCTGGAGTAAACATGTGCATTGAGTGGTAAATTCAGCATCCTCTCACCATGGCACGTAAGGTTACTTGAGGGAAAGGTTTGATATATTCCAATCCAGCTAACTTCCATTGCTTGAGTACAGAGTACTCAATCCACCAGAGTACAAAATTCACCAACACTTAGATCAGAGATACTCACTGTGTTGCTCCATACCTCAGAAGAATCCTTCATCCCATAGTCCTTTCCCCATGCCCAGGTTTCTCCCAGATCATGATGCAGGTGGGAAACTGAGCTCCTGGCTAAAGAGGATAGTTGCCAGCTGAGCAAAAGCCATTCAGTAGCTTTCATAAGAAACTACAATCAGTGCTGAATGCTCTGTAACTTTTGGTCCAGCTTCTAAAAATATCCTGTTTAATAAGTATGTGGAAAAATATGCTTACAGAAATATTTCAAGAAATTTCTTTGAGGGTGTAATGCTCCCTTGTCAGCCTGTGCACATAGCACTTCATCAATCAAGAGAATCATCTGTTCTCCACAAAAAAGGGGCACAGAAATAATGGGCTTAGACTGAAGCAAGAAATAAGAAAGACAGCAAGAAAAATCCTTTAATAGGAAGCATTGGAAGAGTTTGCTGGAAACTTTGTGAAGCTGCCACTAGGTGTTAAACCTTAAAGAAAAATCTGTTATTGGTATCAAGATGCTGTAGCTGCTCCCATGGGTCCTTACCAGCACTAGGAGTCAATGGACCAGAGACTCAGTAGTTCAATGGTTGGCTTTAGTGCAGCATGGCTGTATAAACTTTACTTAGCTGTAGAAAGTTGGCAAAATTACTCCTGAGCTGTGGAAGGCATGCAGGTTAAAGCCATGCTAGGTACAAAAAATGAAAACTGAGATCAAATGAAGTTATTGAGATTATAAGAGCTGGGAGTTCAAACATTCAAGAGGGAAAATGGTGAACAGGAAAAAAGATAAAATCCTGAGATAAAAAGCAGAGATAGGAAAACAACAACTCAGCAGTATCAGAGTTCACTCTGTTCCGAGAAATAGTGCTTAGTCTAGCAGTGTGTTACTCCTGGCTAATACATACCTCTACTAGCCAGGAAATAATTGATGTGTACATTTTTTGGTACCCTGCTTGCAGACTGTCATTGCACGCACTAGGGGACACCTGGACATAAGTGACCCTAGCAGGGAATGTTTCACTGCCTAGATCATGGAACAGCTTCAGTTGGAAGGGACCTTCAAGATCGAGTCCAACCTTTGTCCCAGCCCTATCAACACCACTAAATTATGTCCCTCAGCAAAACGTACACCCGTCTCTTAAACACCTCCAGAGACGGTGACTCAACCACCTCCCTGTGCAGCCTGTTCCAATGCCTGACAACCCTTTCAGTAAAGAAATTCTTCTTCATACCTAATCTAAACTTTCCCTGGTGCAACTTAAGACCATCTCCTGTTGTCATATCACGTGCTACTAGGGAGAACAGACCAACCCCCACCTAGCTACAGCTTCCTTCCAGGTAGTTGTAAGAGGGCAATAAGATCTTCCCTCAGTCTCCTCCAGGCTAAACAGCCCCAGATCCCTACATTTGTTAAGGCCAACCTATGGAGCTCTGGTGGACTTAGCAAATGGTCTAATGGCAGAGGAAGCAGTTGTTGGGTGTGTCCATACCCGTGGTAGGTCTAATGTTTTTCAGCTGTTGGGGACCTGCCTTACTGAGGTCACAGTGTCCTTCCTGTTAACTTGTGCTGTGGTACCTTTCTTTCAGCTAGCATAGGCACCTCATCTTTTGTGCAAAAAAAGAAATTAGAAAGATTTTTCAGGGGTTATAGTATTCCAGTGGGGATGGATTCCTTCTTCCCCCAAGGTAAGATTTACCCCATGTCTTTATCATTAGTCATACAGTCTCATTACCACTCACATTGTGATAAAGATGAATGGGCTGGTCCCCAAAACAGCTCCGCTGGTTCCTTTCATGAGTAAGTTTGAAACTGTTATTGTAAGAAGACACCGTTGGTGGTACTTACCTAACCAGAGAGTATTTAGTTTATTTGGTAAGACTTGGAGGAGTGCAGGGATGACTTCTGCAAGAAAACACCAGGAGCTGCTCCCATATTGGACAGAGTTCCAAGTGTCTTCAAGACAGACCCAACGCAGGCCAAAGCTGAGCCCATCAGCAACATTAGTAGCACCTCTGTCATAACATTTAAGGGTAAAATTTGCTGCATAGCAACTGTAAGAGGAATGAGACAACATGAATCAACTTTGCAGACATTAAAGTCAATGAAGAAGCAGGGGAAGGATGTGTGCCAGAGCAGAGATTCCCCTGCAGCCCATGGAGAAGACCGTGGTGATACAGGCTGTCTCCCTGCAGCCCACAAAGGACTATGACGGAGCTGATATCCACAGTGCAGCCCATGAGGACCTCACAGCAGAGCAGGTGGATGTACCTGAAGGAATCTGTAGCTCATGGATAGCCCACACTACAGCAAGCTCCTGGCAAGCACTGAGGTTGTGGAGAGAAGTCCACAGGTTTTCTGGCAGGACCTGTGTCCTGTGGGGGACCCACACTGGAAAAGTCTGTGAAGAACTGTCTCCCATGAAAGGGACCTCACACTGTACCGGAGGAAGGTGCAAGGAAGAAGGAGCACCAGAAGCAAAACATTATGAACTGGCAGCAACTTCTATTTCCCGTCATCGTGAGCCACTCAAGGGAGAGAGGCAGAAGATTTGGGAGTGAAGCTGAGCCTGGAGAGAAGGAAGGGGTGGGATGAAGGTGGGCTTAGTTTTGTTTTATTTGTCACTATCCTACTCTGTTATTAATTGGCAATAAATTAAAGTAATTTCCCCACTCTGAATCTCATTTGCCCTTGATGGTTATTGGGAAGCACTCTCTGTCCTTATCTCAACCCACAAGCATTACATAGTATTTCCTCCCCCCTGTCCTGTTGAGGAGAGGGATTGATAGGGTCCTTGGGTCTCTGGCAGCCAGACAAGGTCAACTGGCATGGCAGGGTCCAACACAATGGTAGGTGAGGACATACATGTGGACAGAAAGGAATTAATGAAAATTAAAATGTTATAAAGTCATCAGCACTTTCATCACATTCATCTTTCTCCTTCATCCCACTAAGGCAGAGCTATAAGTTTTTTATCAGGTTTTCAGCTCCATTAGAGTTGCCAGCTAGCCTATTAAAGTTCAGAGGATGCAAAATGGAGGTGACAGTATCTTGAAGGAAGCAATTAGCTAAAGCAACAAGAATTATATCTGCCCTTTTTAATGTGACTGGCATGTGCTTACCCTTGGGTTGGACGTTGGTATGTTACTTGGGAAGTTATTTGATCACCAGCGGTTTAGAAAATATCTTAACAATGGTAGCTCTGCTCATGCTTGTCAGACTAAAGACAGAGGAATCATAGAATCATAGAATGCTAGGGGTTGGAAAGACCCCAAAAACCTCATCTAGCCCACCCCCCTGCCAGAGCAGGATCCCCTAGGGCAGCCACAGAGGAAAGCGTCCAGGCAGGTTTGAAAGTCTCCAGAGAAGGAGACTCCACAACCTCTCTGGGCAGCCTGTGCCAGTGCTCTGTCACTCTCACAGTAAAGAAATTTTTTCTTCATGTTGAGGTGAAACTTCCTATATTCTAACTTAAACCCATTATTTCTTGTTCTATTGCTGGGCACCACTGAGAAGAGATTTTCTCCTTCCCCTTGACACCCACCCCTCAGATATTTATATACGTTAATTAGGTCCCCTCTCAGCTGTCTGAGACACTCAGACAAAGGTTTTAACATCATCACCAAAGCCTTTGTACCTTAAAATGAGATTCACTTTCTAAAGAAGTTCTCAATTTCTCTGCTCCGTGCCTTCTCCCAAAAGGAAAGCAGCTGTACTGCCATCTCACTGAGGTTACAGGGTACAGCCAAACAGCATGAAAATAACAGCAGCTGATCTGAATGGCACCGGGCTGCCAGCTGGAACCCCATGGGGGGACCACAAAGCCCACCAGAGAGAGCATCAGTGCAGTACATCTGTTGATCTTACAGAAATAAAAATAATCTCCATAGTCTCCAGGATCTTCCACTTCCACAGGTGGTCCTCTCCTAAGTTTCCAGAATGCCTCACAGCACAGATGTGAGAGTGAATTCTGAGAAGGCAAATATCTTTGGAAAAGAAACTTAATTCACAAAAGAAAAGCTGAATAAACTGACCCTCCTGTGTTCAAATAACTTTAGGGCACAAACAAGAAGGACCAAAATGAAATCTTCCAAATTTTAAGTCAAAGGCCATAAGATCCAAGAGAACATTTCTGGGTGCAACAGCATAGACAAATTCCAAAGTCCCAGCACTAACAGGCAACCCTTCCCTTGGAGAACCTCCTGTGCAACACCCACTCTATTTCCCACTGCTGTGGAAACAGAGGATTATTCAGGATATGTCTGTTCTTCCTATCTGACCTCTTCCCTGAGAATAAGGAGGTTTTTTTCTACAGGGTTTCTTAGGAAGAAATTTCTACAAATGCATCACATTCTGGAAATCATAGGCCGGATGTGAAAGATAGAGTTCTTACTAATTTACACAAATAAAACAAATTGAGATTCTCTGAAAAATCATTGAAGATAACTTGTTGACCAAGGATATTGTTTATAAAGACTTCTTATTAAATAATCTTATTTATTTCTTAATATATATGAATTACTGGAAGTTAACATCTCACTGACAAAAGAGGGTCATGCCTGACCGACACATGCAGGAGTAGAGTTCTGGTTGTAAAAATTGCTTATACGTTTTATAATAAAATGTAAGAATATAAGAAAATATCTGACCTTATTTATAGGTTAGAGACTGGGATTTTAGGAGAACAGTTTTTGTGATAATGATCTCATATTTACTACCAGATCTGTCTGCAACTTGGAATTTGCATTCCCTGAAAGTTTAAAAGTATTTTTGAAAGAAAAACAAGCCTTCTCAGGAAAACTAGAAATACTGAGCTTCTCCTATGAAAAAGAAATGCCACCCAACTCACTTTTTATAGAATAAAAAACATATTTCTGAGGTTTTTTTGTAGTTGGATGAGCCAGATGTCCAGACCCCAAGGAGTCCCTTGTTAGAGTTCAGAAATCCTTAAAGCGCCTAGACCTTAGAGCACCTGTCAAAATTGGTAGGGCTATGAGCATGAAAACCTTCTCTGGCCCCGGCTCCCAGCTTATTGTAACATGGAAACTAGGACAGAGTATGTCAGCAATTGGGCTGTTTACTGTAGAACTGTACGTGCCCAGTTTGGCCAGTGGCAAGAAATGTTGGGAATACAGACAGCTGCCTAACTCTGTAAGCTGTAGCGACACCAGATGGCACACAGAGTTCCTTTCAGTACTTATTATCTGTTTCTTTCACCATGAAAATATAAACTTGGCACAATGTTTTTTCTCTCCCCTCACTAACCAAAACTCTTGTTTATGGAAAACGTTCTTGAAGCTCTCAAGATGATTTCCTGAAAATCTTGGAAGATGAGCTGTTCCAGGAACACAGCTTGTTTTCCCATCAATGTAAAATGAGGTATTTTTTCCCGTCCATGGTTACCATGCCTACACCCCCACGTAACTCTGTCTTGGTGCATCAATTGCTTACTGTTCCATTGTCCCCCAGGTCAAGCTCCTCCTTTTTTTAGGATTCTACATGGAAAACAATTTGTATTTAACTACAGCCTGTTGCAGACCCTGGTGGGTCTTCACCAGGACTACTTCACAGATTTGAGGGGTCTCTGTGTACAACATTTTGGCCTGCCAGGTGCCAGTAAGAAGCAGCAGTTGCTGGGAAGACAGACGAAAAGCCCTACCCCATCTGTTTTCCCTGTGGGATGTAGGCAGTATAATACCAGCAGCCCACTACTACACAGAAATTCAGTACTGGATGTTGGAGTTACTCCACATTAGGCAAATATTTTTTAAAGTCATTTACTATTTGAATTGTGGGTCCATGGATGACTCCTGGAAGGCAGCTCTCTAAGACAGTGCAGCCCCAGCTGCCCCAGAGTCCACATGAGGAGGTTAACTCACAGCTAATCAACGCCTGCACTAGAAATACGAGTCCTCAGCATGGATTCAGCTAGAAAGCGAGGTCAGTTCTTGTCTCGTTTTTTATCTAAAGGTGTTCGATGAGAAACATCTCTGTGTGACCTCGTTTCCATGGCCAGCAGCAGAGTCTCCTAGCAACTTCTGAGGACCTCAGTGACTTCAGGAGCTGCATGTTTCAAGCACTTCGGCCTGATGGCTCTCATAGGCCATGGCCAATCTGTTTCTAGACTTATGCTCTACAGCTAACAGTCTGCAGAAGCAAGCTTGTTCTGGATCTCCCACATGAGCAGTGAAGAGCACTCTCTGCATTGTATGACATGAGCAGGTGCATTACTTCGTCTTCCTCTCACCACATCACAGCCTCACACACTGGAGTCCAACAGCCATATTAACTACCTGCGGCTCCCAGGCACACTACTCCAGGACTGAGGCTCTAGAACAGGACTCAAATGCTGAAAGTTTCCTAAATCATAGGATCACAGAATGTTAGGGGTTGGGAGGGACCTCAGAAGATCATCTAGTCCAACCCCCCTGCCAGAGCAGGATCACCTACAGCAAGTCACACAGGAACGTGTCCAGGTGGGTTTTGAATGTCTCCAGAGAAGGAGACTCCACACCCTCCCTGGGCAGCCTGTGCCAGTGTCTGTCACCCTCACAGTGAAAAAGTTTTTCGTAATGGTTTTGTGGAACCTCCTATGTTCGACCCTCCTATGTCCCAGCTTGCATCCATTCCACCCATTCCCCCTTGTCCACTGGGCATCACTGAGAAGAGCCTGGCTCCCTCCTCCTGACACTTATCCTTTACGTATTTATTAATATTAATGAGGTCACCCCTCAGCCTCCTC
>NW_009724684.1:0-2240 GCF_000703405.1 Apaloderma vittatum | reverse complement strand
ACTCGAGTAAGAATTCTTTCACATCAATGCTTACATGGCACACCATCAGTGTCACTGGGGGTACCAATGTTGGGGGGTTGGGGGGAGAGTTCCTGGGAGATGGATTGGGAAGAGATGGAGGGGGCAGGAGGAGGTGCTGAGAGGACTGGGGGCTCAAGGGGGGCAGGGAGCTGGTGAGGAGGCACAGAGACCCCCCTCCCTCTGGGCACACCTGTAGTCCACCTGAGCCTCAATCTGCACAGAATGGGAACCCTCCCAGTGCAAGCTGGGCATCCCTGGACCCCATCCAGTACAGACTGGGATATCTGCCTGTGCAAATAGGAGCCCCTGGTCATCTCTGCGATAAACTGGGATCATAGAATGATAGAATGATAGAATCACAGAATAATTTATGTTGGATGGAACCTCAAATATCACCTCGCCCCAACCCCCCTGCCATGGCAGGACCATCTCCCACTAGATCAAGTTGCTCAAGGTTCCATTCAGCCTGGCCTTGAACACTCCCAGGCACGGAGCATCCGTAATCTTTCTGGGCATCCTGTGCCAGTGCCTCATCATCCTCAGGGTAAGGAATTACTTCCCTACATCTAGTCTAAACCTACACTCTTCCTGCTTCCAGCCAGTACCCCCACTCCCAGTACAAACTGGACAGCCCTGCTTCTCTCACTCTGCAGACTGGGATCCACCTCAGTACAAGCTTGAGCACCTGTGCATATACCAGTATAGACTGAGGTGTTCCCTAATACAAACTGGCCATTCCAGGACCTCTTCCAGTACAGACTGAGATCCCTTCCAGTACAAACTAGACACCTCTGCACCTATACCAGTACCAACTGGGAGCAAACTGGTCCACTGTGTGCCTCTCCCAGTATAGGCTGCGATCCCTAACAATACAAACTGCATCTCCCTAGACCCTTCCCAGGAGAGACTGTAATCCCTTCCAGTACTAACTGGAGCTTCCCTGGGATTTTCCCAGTACAGATGGCGATCTGTCCCAATACAAACTGGGCAGCCTGGGACTATTCCAATATAGACTAGGAACACTCCCAATACAAAGTGGATTATATGGGCCTCTCCCCACACACACTAGGATCTCTCACGGCACAAAATCTACCTCCCTGGACCCCTCCCAGTACAGACTGGGATCCCTCTACTGTACGAACTGGAAGTCCCTGGAATTTCCTAGTAGAGACTGGAAACAATCCAGTACTAACTGGAAATCCCACGTGGTCTGGGTGCCGCTGGTAGTTGGCCCCGGCTCCAGACCTGGGCAGACCTGGAGGATGCTGAACATGGAGCTGGGTAGATTTGGTAGTCGATGATGACCCTGGAGCTGGGCAGATTTCGTGAACATCACCATGACTGAGCATTGTAGACCGTGCAGCCTCAACAGCTGAACACCTGGAACAGCAAAGACATGAGGGTTTTTCTGTTCGTTCAGACCAAGTTGGAGTTCTCTTTCCTCTTTTTCTTATGAGAAGTGGTGATTACCTTTGAGTGCTTTTGTGATTATAGAAACCTAAGTTCACAGCTAATAGGCTGGCAGCAACAGGCTTCTGCTCAGTCCTCTGCCCTTCTTACCAGCCGCATCCCTTTTTGTTTTGCTAATTGGTGCAGGGGTGGTCCCAGAGAAAAAAGGCACAGGCACCAGCAGAAGGGTTGTCTTATTTTACTGTCTATTGCAAAGTATTACAAGAAGAAGGCAACACAAGCTTGTTATGCTCTAGTTTTAATCAGAAAGGATAACAAGCAGGGTAATGCACCTAATCATTACTACATAGGGTTAGGAATAGGTATTAAGAAAGATCCATCACCAATCACCCTGATATCATCATCCAGTTTCTCAGTTACTGGGGAGTCCCAGTTGCAGTGAGGGTTCTGGAGAACTGTCCCAGAAACTGGGAAGTCCTACGCAGTGCATCTACTAGTAGGGAGGTCTCCTAATTCTCTACAAGAAGATCCAGCTTTTATACTATTAAACAAACAACCTTAGAGAACTTTGAATATGAGAACATCTGATGTTTACTCCAGTGGATTCCTCCCACAGCCTGGCCAGGGCTAAAGGTAAAATATAAGGGAGACTTCCGATCTATTTTAGTCTTGAATTGCACATTTCTCACTCAAGCCAGGCCTGTGGTCTCCTGGTCTTGTGACCTGCATCTAACAAAGCAGGGGGCAGCTAGTTTCCCAGCCTTGCACTTGACTTTAACTAAAGAAATTTCACCCTGCTGGTTCCCACC
>NW_009724683.1:30424-56965 GCF_000703405.1 Apaloderma vittatum | reverse complement strand
CTGGGGTCGCGGGGCTTTTACTTTAGGTTCACGCTGCAGAAGTGGCATATCACGGGGCGTAATTTCCTGCCGTTAATTCTAGCTAAAGGCAATGTCTCTTTTTATTTTTTTTTCTTTTTTTTTCTTTAAATGCATCGTCTGCATTATCGATGCAGGCTAGGGGGGGATGTGCCAGAGAGCAGCCCTGCGGAAAAGGACTTGGGGGATGCTGGTGGTGGAAAACCTGGATGTGAGCCACCGATGCACGCTCATAGCCCCAAAAGCCAACCCTGTCCTGGGCTGCACCAAGGGCAGCGTGGTCAGCAGGGCCAGGGAGGGGGTTCTGCCCCTCTGCTCTGCTTCTGTGAGACCCCACCTGCAGTTCTGTGTCCAGCTCTGGAGCCCCAGTGTAAGGAGGACATGGACCTGTCAAAGAGGGCAATATTTTCAGCAAGACCTCCTGTGATGGAACAAGAGATAATGGGTTTAAACTAAAAGAGAGTAAGTTTAGACTGGATATAAAGAAGAAATTTTTGTGCTGAGGGTGGTGAAACACTGGCACAGGTTGCCCAGAGAGGTGGTGGAGGCTCCGTCCTTGGAGACATTCGAGGTCAGGCTGGATGGGGCTCTGAGCAGCCTGATCTAGTTAAAGGTGTCCCTGCTCACTGCAGGGGAGTGGGACCAGATGGCCTTTAAAGGTCCCTTCCAGCCTAAGGCCTTCTCTAATTCTGTGGGTTGGTACCTCAGTGCAGCACAAGCCTTGCAGTGTCCACAGCAGGGTCTACGATCTGCGGCTCAACATGGTGCTGCCCCTCTCCCTGTGCCCCATTGTGGGGGCTTGGTGGCCTCCAGGTCTACCTTACGCTGAGCTGGCCCTGTGCTGTTTTCACACTCAGTGGAAAAAACAACTCTTGGCTCGTGGGTGTTGGCTCCTACCTGGAGACTACATGGCATGGCATGGAGCACAGAATACAGTGGGGTTAAAAATGCCTGCTGTAAGTAACAAGGCTTTTTCTGTGCAACAGGATTTTATTTTTTATCTTAATGCTGATGCTTGAGCACTGCCAGTGTTACCTGCTAATGTAACTCAAGTACTCAAGAGGCCAGGTCTCTAAATAGGAGGAATAAGGACCTGGATGATAATTGCCTATTTGACATCTAGCCAAGTTATGAAGCACGGCTGAAATGCAAGACTGGAGTGCCCTTCAGGAAGTCGTCTCATATGTCACCAGCTTGTAGGCAGGATCTGTACTTAAACTCCCCTGACAGATGAATTCCTAACATACAGCCCTTCAATGAGAAGGATATCCTGACCCCCTCAGTAGCTGAGTCTACTGTTTAATTATACCTACAGTTATAAAGGCTTTTCCCTTAATATTTAACTCAATTCTCTTCAGTGAAAATTACGTTCAAGATAGTGCACCAACAAAGGGTCATGTAAGGGTCATTGTTTAAAAAACCCAACCTTTTACATCTTGGAAACCTATTATCTCTAATTACTTTCTCTGACTAAACAAACAATTGTTTTAACCTTTCCTTTTCATTGATGTTTTCCAAACCCTTTCAGCAGTCTTATTGCCCTTTTCTGTATTCCCTCTTATTTAGCATCATGTTTTGTAGTTCGCTGCACCAAAGTGGACACAAGTACCACAGAGTTGCCAGTGTCACGAGGAGCGATTTATATCTCCCCCGAATACCTGCAGCATGCACTTAGGAAATTATTGTGAGCATTTCTGTGTTTATTATAGCATAGTGTTTGGGGTTTTTTTTCAGGCTGACATCCTTACAGCAACGTTTTATATTGGAGGAAAAAATAGCTGAGCTCTTATCTCTGGATAAAGTCTCTTCCTCAGTCACCTAATTTCAAATAACTACCTAATAAAATTAAAGTGAATCGATATCCCTCATGTGCCATAAAATGTTGCTTAGAGCTTGAACAAGGCTTTCTCTGTTCAATCACTCTCTAGTTAAAAAGGAAATCCTGAATATTTCTCTTTCTTCTGCACTAATATAGTTTCAGCAAGACTTCTCATAGCGAAGGTTACAGTGTAGGTATACTTTAGGAATTTCTTTTTCTTGTAAGTGACGTGAGCCGGGGGTCTCACTGAGTATGCTCCAGGTTGTTCAGTCTCCCACTGTCCAGGAGCATTTGAAATGATGCTTATAGATCCTTTGGTCGACATGATTGATCACGTCTCTTGTGAAACAGACGTGCCCGTACACTGTGAGGGGAAGCGAGTTCCCTCGCTCGGGGTCAGCAGACCCCAAGTTGGTGTGTCTGCCTTGAGTGCTGGCCGTGCCTTGCACGGGGGCAGCGGTGGGGACAGTAACTGGACTTCAGGGCGTTCTGATGAGTTTCTCCTTTGTCTGGGACAGAATGTCGAGTCCGTGTGAATCTGTTACACACCAGTGCTCAGAGAGGGGAAGCTGACAGCTATGAACGATAATCTGTCACTTGTCAGCTCCTATGTCTCTCAGCTGCCTTGCAGCGCTCGGTCTCTGGGGGAAGGTAAACCTCCTCTGCTAGCTGCTCCCTGCAGCTCAGGCAGAGCCCCTGCATCCCCTGGGAAGCTCTCGGGGATGTGCAATACAGAAGGACATAGCTAACAGATTGTTGCTGAAGCCAGCAGAGATGGGAAGACAGTCGGCAGCTCAACCTACAACTCTCAGGCTGCATGTTTTACAGGACAAGTGGAAAAATGTGATTTCTAGTCTATCCTCTCTGAATAGGCACGTCCACCATAGCTGTGCTGCTGCTGTGGGTCCTCTGTGGACCTCTTTTGACCATTTTATGATGATGCAGCCACCTGTTGCTGCTGCTCGGGTCTGTGGAGCAGGGCTGCAGGGTGAGCAGGGGGGTTGGATTAGACAACCTTTAAAGGTCCTTTCCAGCCCAACACGTTCTGTGATTGTACAGCAGCCACGAGCCTGAGCTAGGTCTTGCCCAAGAGGGCACAGGCAGCATCTCCAATTGCGCTTTACTCAGAGAACTGAAGATCCTCTTTAGAGTTCTAGCTGTTCGTATACAGTGTTGAGATACTTTCTCTGGAGCAGATTTGATGTGTCTACATACATCTTTCTGGGAATTCTGGTTAGCTTGTCCTCTTGCCACACGTGAAGCCCTGTGCTGCTGTCTGTAGCATCCCAGCTGTTTGGATGATGATTTCTTTTTCCCGTTGGCACGTTGCTGTGTAACCTGCCAGGCACAACACTTCTTCTTTATCTGCAGCTTAACAAACCTTCTCTGCCTGTGTAGACAGTCAGAGTAGCGACACATCTGTCTGTTACATTCTCACAGTGTAACCACTTTTACCTTGTGCTTTATTCTGCGTTTTAGTAATTCAATTTAGCAAATGCAAATGCTGCAATGGGGAAATGGCTTGTTATTACCGTCGGATTTTATTCAGATGCTGCAACTGGAGGGTTTTTTGTGCTTAATCTTGAGGAAAGAGGCGAGTGTTTGCCAGGTAAGGTCACTGCTTCAGAGCACCAGTGCTGTGCAGGGGAAAAGTGGGGAGAAAAGGAAAAAAAGAAATGGGTTCTTGATAGTTTCTGAACAGAATTATTTCCTCATAACGTCAGGCTCATATTTTACCTGAACGTGTTCCTCAACTGTGAGGTCTTAGTAAGTAAATCAAGAGGTGCAAATTGCTGTGTGTGTATAAATCTGGTGTCATTACACAAGGAAGAGGGTGTGCGTTGTTTGTTGGGATTTTTTTCTATAACACTTTGAGGGGTGTGTGGTTTGGGGTTTTTTTGTCCCCCGCACTCATGCATGGATGGATATGCACAGATGTACTGTTGTCCAGGGGGACGGGTACTCCTCTGCCCCCAACACTGAGCTCCATCAAACCTCACCGTTGCTAACGTGGCACAGGCAGCCCTGCTGCCCACAGGTTGTGACATTGAGAGGGAAACAAAGACTGAAGGATTTATACAGGTGAACTATGGAGGAGCAGGGAACTGTCTCAAATATCCAAGTGGTGTCCTGGGCACCTGTTTGTCTCTGTTTTAATCGGTAGCATTTTTACAATTCGTTACAATAGGTGTTACCAACCTGTGAATGTTTTCATTCTGAAAAAGAGACCTCTGAAAAGAATGGGAAGTGGTGCTGGAAGGTGGGTGGGATGTTTGGCAGGGGTGATTTTAATGCTGCTTGGTTTGGTTTTTGTGTTTATTTTCATCTCAATGTATACTCCTCTGAATTCTCCCAGTATTCTGGCTCTGGTCTTGACATGGAGCTTTTGACCTGCATATTTAATTTAATTTAAGCTGCCTTTTTTTTTTTTTTTCCTCAAGAGTCTCAGTTCAGGTAGGACAATGAATCTGAGAGAACTCTGACCAATTTCTTAATTTATAGCTTCAAACACAGCTAGTATAAAACTTGTAGTTTCCTGTTAAAATATTATTTCTTGGTTTCTTTTTCAGTTTTCCAGTTCAGAAATAATAGCATATTTTGCTAGTTGTATACTTAATCTTCTTAAACACTGACTTGCTGTGTGACTACCTACACAGGGCAGACATAAATCTCTCAAGCTGAATGTCCTTCAGCACCGTGATTATAAGGCCTTTTGGTTTCTGCCCCTAAAGGTCAGCTCTGAGGGAATCTCAATCTGTCAGATTTGTGTTTCAGCTTTAGGCTCAGTAGGCTTCAGTTATGCAGCCAATGCAGTCGAATATGCTGAACTTTCTTCTATAAGCATGAATGTTTTTAGTGATATTCCAAATTTAGGGACATTTTGGAATTAACATAGTAGTAATAACTGTCCCTCCTGACGCGTTTTTGTGTTTGCTGGAATTTTTCTAGAGAAATGTTACCAGTTAGTTACCAGTTTCTAAATGTTTTAATGGAAGCTTTAAATAAAACAGACAACTATTTACCTTAAAGAATAATTTTGCAATGTCTGTATTTTAATTTTTTTTTATGCTGTTCCTATACAAGACCACAGACATCAGAGAGGGTAACAGCAGAGCTTTCCTAGTTTGTTTTGAGCACTTGTGAAGGAAAAAAAATAATTTTTCTGAGGCTTTAACTTGCTAGCTTTCTTGATAGCTCTCTAAAGCATAAAGTCTAAAACTCAGTTCATTCAAATTAATGCATATCTGCAGTCCATGCTGGACATGAGACTCTGTAGAGCTATTAAGCCAAGCAATCCTATAATATATGGGGTTGAAATGAATGTAGTGTGAATTGAGCAACAAAATCTTTTTGAGTTGTTTCAGAGAAAATACTAAACCTTAATTCACAGTTTCTTGGTGTACACAATTAAGAGCTTATAACACTTCTAAAATAATTGAATGAACTATGTGGCGTTTGGGTTTTTTTTTTTTGCTTTTTCTCCAATGTGCAAAGCTGCAACTTTCCCCTCTGATCTGTCTGAAAGATTGTGTGACAGAATCACAGAACAAAGACAGTGCCTTACGCAATCTCCTAGCTCAAGATGACAGCAAAAACCAAATATAATTTCTGATTATTTCACCAAAGTAAGCATTTGAAGGGCAGAGCTGCTTAGTAAATGCGAGACTGAAGGATGTCTATCGAAGAGAAATTGTTTGACTCTGTGTGCCTATATTCATTACAAATTTTAAGAGAAAGCTGCTGGGATTGCTATGATGATGAGTAATGTGCTGTAGTTTCATGTGCTCAGCTTATGATTTTTGCACACAAATATGAACGGTGCATGATGTAATTTATTTTTTAAAAAGCAATATCTAATTAGCGGACTTTATTTTGCTTCTATTGAAAGCAATAGTAAGACTTTCAGTGTGTTGCTTGTTTTTTTTTCTTCAGTACTCATTATAATGTTTTCTGGCATTCATCAACACTTCTAAATTACTAGGAAGAATGTGATTAGTCATTCACTTCCTTATGCTTCTTACTAGACATACACAGATTGTTGCAGGCAAGTTGAAGCAAGCCATTTCAAACTTTCAAAATATGCTGCAGCTAGTGGAAATTTGGGGTAAGCACCAGTTTAAACAATCTATCAACAGATTACAGTACGAAAGGTAACTCGGTGCCTGACTGTAACTGAGGATCTGATGACTAACAGTTGATGGGTTGCCTTTGAGGAAGGATTTCTCTGTCACTAAGTCAATAAAAACCCAGAGTTTGTGGAATTCATTTTGAGTCTAACCCAAACGTGTCTCAAAGGAACTTGAGAAACCAGAGTTCAAATGTCAGAAGCCCCAAATTCTGAGCCAAACCTCGAGAGCTGACAGTCCCATGATTGCATTGGGATTTATTTGGGTTTGCTCAGAACTCATATACATAAAAGTTCTGCCTGAGCCAAAAAGGAACAGTAAACCAAAGAGACAAGTTCAAACTACAAAGATCAGAGTTTTCATCTTTATTGTGCAAATATGGAACATTTGGAAAGCGTTGTGTAAACTGAACTCCTGCCAAGTTTTCTGACATAGTTACCATCTAATTTGTCTGCATTATATTTACTTGGTACAAATGCATATCGCTCTGGTTTTGAAAGTGAGAGCTTACCTGTGAACTGGAACCTCCAGGGACTGAAAATACGTTCCCAAATAGTTTGTAAGCAGAAGTTTTTAAAATCAGCTCCTGCTTCTATCTGCCTGTACCACTTTGCAAACTCTCGTGGCCACTGGAATGAAAGCACCCTCGGCACTAGGAGCCGCAGCCAAATGCATCCGATGTGCTGCCCCACGAGGCTGGGAGGGAACAATCTGGCCAAGAACCAAGCGCAACTACATAGCCTGATTTCTTCTGAAAGAATGAAGCAATCCTTTTATGTCTTGGTAGGAAAGGAACAGCTTTCTATTCTGCCTTTGCAGTCGCCTTTTCTAGAAAACATTTCTTCCAAAGAGCGTAGTGCAGCATCCTCCTTCAGCCTCCAGGATGCGTACCTGTATACGTAGGAAATAGGAGTATTTCTGAGGTATTGCGTAAATGAACAATAATAATAAAAGCCCACTAGCTTTTTTTTAAAAAAAAAGCACCTTTAAACATTGTCACCTGAATATAATGACAGGGAGGTTGTAACCAGGTGATATTTAAGGTCCCTTCCAACTCAAACCATTCTATGATTCTATAATAATCATATTAGTATAATTAATCCCATTATTATTATTGATAATATAAAACCCCGTTTTTAATGTGGTACTACCATACTTCACCCTCTATTCTGGGCTGTAAAAAATCTGTGTTAAAATGAATATAAATTTGCAAAGGCTTCCAACTGAATGTGAGCCACAAAGGGTTTCTTTTAAGTGGAATATGAGGTGTTTGTTTTGCTTTGTTTTTTCCCAGCACTCCCTTCCTCCGAAGGAGAGAAGACAAGTTCTGGGATCCTGGTTACTGGTTTAAAATGTCAATAATGAGAAGTCTCTTCAATCTTCCCTCATTAAACACTTTTTGAGGCTGCTTAAATGAAGGGATATGGTTGCTGAATTCTTTCTGAAGATATGTTTTCTCAGTTAAGTGTATGTGTTGATCTTAACATGTATGGACCAACTATACCAACAGCCTTTATTTTGTCTGACTAGTCCCTTCTCTTTACTACTGCTTAATTATACAACATCATTACATCTTGGAAGGGTAAAAAACCTGCTGCTATGATAAAATTAGAAGCAATCAGACAAGGAAGAACATCTGTCCTTACCTTTCAACTGACTGATGTGGGAAGTATTTGAGCCAGCTTCAGGCCGTGGGGCTTAGACTCAGCTTGTTGAAGGCATTTGGCCAGAGACTGTCTCGCCTGTGCTGTGGAGGCTCACCAGGAGGATGACAGGATGCGTAGGGTCCTTGTTTAGTCCTCTTATAGCCCAAGTACGTTGTTTTTCATAACCTGCACCCTTTAGAGTTAAATCTTGTTGCTTTATATACCTGCTAATAACAAAACTTAGTGCTGGAAGTATTGCAAAAGCCTTAGAAGTAGATCCAAGTGAATCGCCATATGGGGGAATTCTGAGGAATTGGATCCTGTGGGCTTTTAAGAAGGGAAACAGGGAGGGGAAAAAAAAAAAGAAAAAAGAAAAAAATAAGGAATGTAATTTCCATGTTGGCCGTGGAGGAATGGCTGTTGCGGGAGGGCTGGCTGTCGGATGGAGTGAGCTTGTAATCTGTTTGCAGTGGCAAATTCCATGTTTGGCTCATTGCGATACCTCCGTCTGGGTTAATTATAGAGTTTGAGGGGAGGGAGTGAAAGGCAGGAATGAAAGCCTTTTGGAAGACCTAATTCAAAGGAGAGCAGAGTGCAGCTCAGTGCCTTTTCTTCTGTCTTGACGCTTCAGCTGCTGAAAGCATTGCACCCTTATTCATGCAGACAGTTCAGTCTGTGGAAGGTCCTGTCATGAGAATTGTGTGAAGCAGCCTATTGTTGGGTCCCACTCTGTGTCGAGTACACTTCAAGGTTATAAACACCACTGAGATGTTCCAGCATTATTTATTTGCAGATTGCTCTGATATTGATGCATTCCCTTGCATGTTCTCTCCTTGTGACCTATTTTTTGATGAGTTTCACATCTGCAGCTCACATTAGCAGCTCTTTGACAACCAGAAAACGGAGCTGTTTACTGAGTTAACAGCTGCTGCTAATATCGATGCAACTAGCCAGAAATGGCTGTTTTCTTGGTTCGCTCATCCTGTCGAATGAACCTCTCCACAGGGCTTGTTATAAGTTTGCCTCAACTGGAATGCTATCAAAAGTCCCCACATCTGTGAAATTTTCATACTTCGAACTTCCTAGAAAACCAGAAACATATGCACCCTCGCTAATTCCAGTAACTTGCTTCTATTTCCCATGGCTTAACTACATCAGCGTTTCACAGATAGTGAAAACATGACAGCCTGTTACAAATGGGGCAAAATTCCTGCTGTCTTTGGTTAACGCAAATGCTACAGATAGCTTTGCACTTGAACAGAGTCTTTAAGGAAACGAGTCTTTTGGTCTAGCTTAAGGACACCATTACCTGACATACTATAGTGTTTTACTGTTGTAACCGAAGGTTTGAATGGGTGCGAATGTATATTAATTGTGCAATAACAGTGTTTTCTGGGGCTGGCTTGCTCGTGAGGCTGCATCCTTTAAGGCTGAATTCCTACCTGTGCTGTCGTCTGGGTGTTTGTGGGGAGCTTGATACTCTTGTACTTCATTGGTTCCTGGATTACTCCTGGAACACTTGTTCCTACTGATCTAAGAGATTATTGGGCCTTTGTGGTTTAGGTGGTTGAAGTTGCAGCTGTGTGAATTCTGCACACAGCTTGGGTTGGGGTTTTTTGTTCGTTTTGCGCTTGGGCGTTGATCAATAGCACAATATTTCAGGTAGCCTGTATGTCCTTCTTGAAGTAAACAGAGGTACCAGGCTCCATGAAGTGATTAGTCTGGGGACACAGAGCTTCAGTTCCACCTCTGTGGGCCCCTACCTGGCTTTGAAATACAGTTCAGAGGTGCTATTGATCACCTTTTCAATAATTGTGTTTCCTAAGCCACGACTTGGATCTCAAAAAAACCATCCAAGCATTTCTATATCCTTGTGGGGTAAATGTTACAGGTTAACTGTGATTTGAATTACAGATGTGGAAACAAAGGCATGAAGAAAGGGTATAAAAGATTTACTATCATTTCAGTACATCAGAGACAAAATTAGGCAAAAAGATTTCTGACTCCCGCCTGTGTTGTCCTACTCTTCCAGCAATTTTCATGCTTCTCATTCAGTTGGGGAACTTCTGCTATCATGGTATCTCACAGGTAGCTTTCATTTCTTAATGGTTTTGAAGACTGATTCCTCTCCTGCTCCCTCCCTGCCCCGGTTCATTTTCAGTTTTTCATGAAGCATATCTTGAATTTTCTTTGGCACTGTGAAGCATGTGATGGTGATCCTAAAGTACTTTCTGATCCTTGCCTGCTTATTCTTAAAGAATGACAAAAAATGTGCTGACTAGTCTTTGCTCTCATTTTGTCAGCTACAGCCAGCAGGAGATACCAGAATGTTTGTTTGGGCTACTCTTAGCTGGACTGAAATGTTTAATTGCTAATATGCTTTTCACTCTGGATTGTTTCAGTTCAGATGACCAATGCTGTGTGGTAGCTTAACAATATTCATTCAATATCCAAAAGTTGTTCTCCACTAATATTAAAGGAAACTTAGATGCACAGCAGCTCTCTCTGGAACTATATTTATTCCACCTGTTTCAGATACTTATTCTGGGAAGTGAAGTCTTGTTCTTTTGAGATGTCTGTTTCTTTAGATCTGTTTTAAGGGGAGTCCAGATGCGTAGCTGATACTAAACTTCTAAATTTGAGATGGCTAAATCCATCCAATACAAACCCCACCTGTGTTTAAGGCAAAATACAATAGTGGTAGAACAAATGGGTTGTGAGTGGGCAGTGTGGAGCTGAAAGTGGGCAATGAAGTGCCTTATGTTACATGAGTCTCAGCATTGTCTTATGGAGAAGTAGGAGCAACTAGAAATTAATCCAGTCAAGATGGGTATTTCTGGAGGTCATAGTATGATATGAACACAGCTCCCCAACCCATGGATTCCTTGCCAACACATTATTGCTCTTACATCTGCAAATCTCCTCTAAGCTTTCTGCACCAAAACTCATGTTTGTTCTGTTTGCTTTCTTCTTCTCTGAACTCCTTCAGGCTGTAGAGATGGTAGATACTCTTTGCGGTAGCTCTCTGCCTTCTACCCAGGTGAATCTGCTGAACTCTCAGTGCTTTTCTGTGTAGACGGGAAGATTTCTCTCATGGTTTTGTGGGGCTTTGCTGCTATATCATTTTCCAGTAGGGCAGCATAAGCTGACGCCTGTGGACTTGACCTCTGTATGCTCTTTATGTCCGTGGCTGGTTGCTGGAGGGGTCTGTGGGACAGTGCAGGAAGAGCAAATGCCACAATACATCAAACTACTTCCTCCATAGAGAAGTTCACCTGGCTTCAGAGCAGCTGAGGTGAGAAGAGACCACTGGAAATAATCCACACCTACTCTTCAAAGCAGGGGCACCTCTGCCCAGGACCTTGTCCAGCCACCTTCTGCATATGTGCAAGGATTCCCCACCCTCTCTGGGCAACCTATGCAGGTGTCTGATCACTCTTATGGTAAAAGCTTTCTCTTAAATGTCCATTTAAATGGAGTTGCCTGTATTGCAAGGGTGCCCACTGCAACTGGAGAAGAAGAGGCGGCTGTATAGGTGGTTTTTAGCAAAGTTGGGAGGAAGGAAAATCATTAGGCTGCAATAAAACAGGGAATTCGACATGAGAAAAAAAAAAAAAGACAGATTTTTGTGGCACAGTGCAAATCAGGAGATTATATAGACTAGAAGAGGGGAATTCTTCCAGCCCCAACTGAGACAGATGTTCTCACCTTTCAGAGTTGCAGCCTGAAAAATGATGGAGAGTGAGCTACGTCAGCATATGCTAGGTGCATGTTCTCAACTTCATCTGTACATGTGAACATAGGAAAATTCTATTATTTTTTCAGAGGCGTGCTGGATTTCTCCAGCACTATTCTGTGGTGATGGGCGAATTCCACAGGAAAGCTTTACAGCCACAGAACATATAAAGTCTGAAACATGGATAAACTGGTTAGGATAAAATAGAAACCAGCAAAACCCTCTGCCAAAATCTGAAGCAAAATGAATAGAGGTTCAAAAAGAGTTCATTCAGTACGCCTGGCTCCTTGTTTCCATCATTTAGGAATAATTACATTTTTGTCACTAACATTGTTTTTAAATGTCAATAGAAACCAGACAAGTAGATTTGTAAACCCAGCCCTGTCATATTGAATGTATTAGGTTTTCCAATAACAGTCCCTTTTAAGTAAGGGTGAGGAAGCACTGAGAGCTCAGTAACTCTCGAGAGTGAGGGAGCTATTGAAATAGCTCGTTAGGCTTTATGGCAAGCAGGCCTGAAACATAATAGGCCTGGAGCTTTGTGAAAGAGCTGGCGAGCCGTGGTTGAAGAGAGGACAGTGCCCGCGAGTTTGAAGGCCGGATGATTTGTGTGAAGGGGATGTTGGAAGGTTCAAGGCAAAATAAACAAATGGGGCTACCCACAGGGACAGTGCTCAGCTGAGACCAGAATGCTTCCTTTGCTTGGTTCCTAAACATCAGTTTGTGTAACCAAAGAAGGCATTTTCAGTTAGTGTTTCTTCCTTTCCAGTCCTGGGCCAAGGAGCCAGATTTCTGTTACCTAATTCACCACATTTGTTCTGACCCAAACTTTCTTTAGCCTTTTGTCTAGCGAGACTGTGGCCTCCCTGCTGATCCAGAACAGCTCGTGATTACTCTCTTGCAGTCCTGGATGGGATTTGTTCACTTTGTCCTACCCTGCTGCCTCTGTGCCTGTCCCACTGCTTTGGTATTCTGCTTGAATACACCTCCTTCTCTGAGCTTCTCATTCATTTTCTGTCAGAAGATTTTTAATTTTATCTTCTACTAGACCAGCTTGAGTACCTGAGAAATGTAAGCTAGCTTCTGGCAACAGAAATCCTACACTCAAACCAGACATTTTTCCACGTTCCACTGCCATGGTTAGAGCAACAAGCTAAATGAACAAAAGGTTTTCCCTAGATATTTACAGCTTAGAATGCGAATTTGAAGATCTGAGCTGAGTGCTACCAGATGCAGTGATAACCTATGTTACTTTTTGCAGGCCTTCTTGAGCTATAGTTTAAAGGTGTGTACCTAGTCTCATTCATGTCAGCAGGGGATTGAGAGGTCCCCAGGAATTTTCCTTTTTAAAAGCCCTTGATCTTCAATAGACACAAGTTGTAAAGAAAATGTGACTCTGCAGGGACAGCTTGGACTCGTATTAATCACTGCATTTAGTTACTGGAGTTTAATTGTATATAATTCATACACCTATCAAAATGCATCAAACCTTCAGTTATCTACCACTTAAAAACTAGATTCGAGAGGCCCTGAGCGTAGGTATCATCACTAGAATATGTCAGCTCAAGAAAGAGTCCCTCAAAGTAGATCAGGAAGCTGTTGCAGCAAAGCAGTTGTTATAGCTGGTGATGGCTAGCTGGAGAATATTACATTACACTAACTCAACTTCTCCCAAAAGATAGGAATTTTTACACTCTTATTTCCCTTTTTACAGATATGACAGATCTGGCATATGTAAAACAGAAGGGAACAGGGAAGCAGGATCATTTTAAAAAAAACCAAACCAGTAGCTTGAGATCCTTGCTTTCTAATACCTTCCTGAATTATTTGAATGTTCTTTCTCTCTTACATGATGTAGCTGGCTACAGAAGAATCATCTTTCCTGTTCAAGTTGTAAATTGCCAGTGGCTGTTACTGAACTTTCCAAATCATCCCCTGTTTGACACAGGATCACTTTCCCTAAGCCCTGCCGGACCTTAGACACATCACCAGGCATTCACCAGAGAAAGGTTGGTCCCACCTCCCTCTGCAATCTCAACATTGCTGAGTCCCTGGAGGCATTCTTCATGTAATCCTGTGGTCCCCAAGCAGTTTGGAATAGGCCAACACCTTCCAGTCCTGCCAACATACTCTGAGTCACGGAGGACACAGAGCCTTTGTGTAAGCCCGCTATCGTGCCGACGTGTCGCTGTCTCTGAACAATACCAAAAGGCCGTGAACAGATCTTCGTGCGGCAAACTTATCATGGGAAAGAAGTTTTGTCTCTAGCCTGTATGGAAACTGGTCTGATCTGCCTGCTTTACTGCACCTAATAAAGCCAAGGAAAGGAGTTCCATCATTGAAAACCAGAAGAAAGCTAAGTGGTAAACTTAGTGGTAAACCAAGTCGCCGGGCAATCTGACCGATATCTGCTATATAAACCTACAGTCACCCAAAGTTGTGTACTTTAGGCTGTAAGGAACCATCCTGCACAGCAATGCATGGCCACACCACAAGCCAGGGAAAGATTTCTTTACTCCATGTTTATATATACCATATCTCTTTGGATGCTATCCTCTTATCGAGTGCATTAACTCTAGAACCTTGCTGTGCTACTTCATTGTGGACTGAGTGAAAATCCCAGCTTAAAAAGCATCATCTTCTCCCATCTCATGGCTCAGGAATTCATATTCCACTACTGACCTTTGTGCTGACTTTGCTGCAACTGCACTTCTGTTAGGATAAGTTGTTGAATTCTATGAAAATCTAGAACTATATTTTATCTCTTTCACTCGATAGATATCCTAAGGCTTCTTTGACAATCTTACTGAAGGGATAATGAAGTAATCTCTGAAGATTGTCCTGTTTGCTGATTGCCTTGTGATTATCATGTCCATCACCAAGTGTATAGTCTTCGTTTTAATATTATTCTTATGGAACAGAGATTGGAGTCAGGGAAAACTCCTGCATAGCAAACCTTGGCAGTATCCAATGTGTCTAGCATATACTAGGTGGAATGTTCTGAAATAAATCATCTCTAGCTAAATCTTTGCTAATGTAGTAAGTAAAATATAGTAATACGTCAGTTTGGCAAATGCATACTGTCGGAACCTAATTCTATTTTTTCTAGCCTCTAAAAATGCAGGTGGCAAGTATTTGGACTGAAATGAATGGTTTGAGAAAGAAGGAGCTTAAACCCCAAGTATCCTAAATTCAGGGGGTTTGGTGCAGATACTTGAGCCTCTGCAATCCATGGGAAAACTTTATTTTTTAATTATTTTTTTAAAACCACTTAGCTGCAGACATATTTCTTCCACTTGTTACTGCCACTAGTTTGTGAGGAGTGCAAGGTTTTGAAAAATTGAGAAAGCATCTTGTTCCGTACAACTTTGGCTCTGTTTGGGGTATAATTTGCAGCCTTGAAGACATAGATAAAAAGAGAACGTTTCCAACAGATAACGTGACTTATATTAATGTTGCTGCATATTTTCAAATCAATTACTTGGAGGAAATCCAAAATTTATGTTTAAGTTTAATGTTTATATACCTATGTATGATATAATAAAGCATTGATCTCTGAAACTTGAAAAGGTATATAAACATTAAACTTAACCAATATTACCTTGCAAAAGACAACTACTTTAAGTATTGTTGGTAAGTGCTTTTCAACCACGAGATAGTAACTTGTAAAAAATATTGCTGGCCATTCTTCCCAGCAAGTTCTCATTCACAGAAAAAGTTTCCTAGAATGGATTTGAAGTAAAAACAGTTGAAGGGCAACCTGGTTATTATAAAAGCCACAGAAATATGCTTCATTTTATGTATACTTCCACACTGGAGGACTTTAATTTTTGTACTTCTTCCATGCTGTGTAACTCTGGAAATGCCTTCAGTGTAAGCACTTTGGTGTGAGTCAATCAGAAAAATATCTTTTCCTTTCTGAATGAAGCAAGAGGCTCTGCATAAAGCTTGGCTAACTCAAGGGGGGAAAAAAGAAGCCCATTTCCCATAGGAAAAAAATTAAAAACAAAGACAAAGGTCTCTATACTTGGCCACCATTCTGCCATTTTCCAACCCAGCCGTGCTAGAAAGAGACTTGCTATTTGGTTCCCAAGAATTTCTCTTTGCCGAATTGCACGTCAGCCTACAAACAAGCTTGGGTGCTCGAGAAAGGGAAGCTGCAGAATGAAAACAGGTAGCAGGGCACTATTTAGGTAGGGTTTTTTTACAGAGTCGTGTGTGTAAAAAGATTACTCAGTAATTGCTAGGATACCAAACAGGCCTTTCCAAAGGCGTACATAGAATCATAGAATGGCCTAAGCTGGAAGGGACCTTAGAGATCATTTTAATCCAGCCTCCCTGCCACCAGGGACACCACCTCTCGACTAGATCAGGCAACACATGGGGACCTAATGGGAATCAAACCCGTGACCTTAGCGCTGGCAGCACTATGCTCTACTGACTGAGCTAACTGGCCCCATAATACATTTCTCTTAGTGGAGAGCCTTTGCTTCCCCATGAAAGAGAAAACAGTTGTACAGTAAGTGATATTGCACATACTGTCTTGGATATAATGTAAGATTGCCTTTTCTTGTTCAGTTACATGACTTCAATGCTGCTTTTTTTTTCTTAAGAAAGAAATGTAAGCGACCATCATTTGTTAACTGTAAAATACAATATACCTAACTGTACAATACAATCTACCTCAGAGAGTAATACAATTTCCTCTTCTTTTCATCTTCCCATTTTTCTCAACTTTAACGCGGTCGTGTAAGATTTTCGCCTCTCCAGAGGGCAGGCAATAATCATGTTACGTTGGTACTTTATGACACTGACCTTAAAGTTCACTTAATCTTCTCTCCCATCTTCCCCCTCTACCCTCACCTTTCTTAAGTCCCTTCCAATTCATTTTTTACTGTTTAATATCACTAAAAAGAGAAACTGGACACAGATAAATCATTTTACCTCCAAAACTTGTCAGTGCAAAGTGTACACAAATCATTGCCCAGCAAATGTAGAAGTTACTTTAATCTTTCCTATCAACTGTGTCCATTCTTTTTCTTTCTTTTTATGAAGGACAAATTTCATGTTGAAAAAGACTAAAAAAGGGCCAGAACACTAGTTTTATTTCCTTTAAAGAAAATAAGTGAACTCATTTAATCCTACTAAGATATTGGTACATTTAAACGAACAGTTGTTCATGCACTAAATGCATTACTTTGTCTGTCCCCTAGGCTTGGACTTGAAATGCAGAACTGTACGAGATGCTAATTTGTGAAGTAGCTTGTATGTTTCTGGCATTTACCTTAAATTTAACGTGTAATATTCAGAGCACCAGTTTGCTTTAATTATTATAGTGAACAGGGGAACAGATGTACTGGACTTGGTAGCATAGTTGCTAACCGATTTGATTTGGGTGTGTTGATGGGAAAAATAATACTGTTAGATTTCCTGAATGTATTTGTGGTGCAGGATGCTTGAAAATCATTTGATAGGAATGTTACTGTACAGGACATCATAATCTTTTAGCTAAGCCTGATATGAAGAGAAATGAGTTATTTGCTGCTGCGCTGCTTTGAAATGCAAGAACATGAAATACAGACGTAGGTTTATTTTGCCTTTTGTTAGACTGAGAGCTTTAGAAATGTGCAGAGCAGAGAATGCAGCCTTTTTTTTTTCCTGCCTTTTAGCAACTGAGGGTTCAGAGCAGCTGCCGACACAGGAGGAAATACCATTGGACAGATACAAGAAAAGCCAGTATTTCACGTTATTCGTGCAGACAACTAACATCTGAAACTTGCACGAACTGCTTCCACTTAAAAGCTGTCAGTCACGTTGGTTATAAAAAGCCCAGAGCACTTAGGGACTGTCAATCAGTTCCTAGAAGAGAGAGGTGACATCTTAACATTTACTTTACCAGTATTTACCAAATGCAGAACACCAAAGGGTGAAAACGCAAATGAAAACACACATTCTCACTTGATCGTATAATACAAAGGAAACATTTGGATCCATTACTGTAGCTGCTCACCTAGGAGCCTCCAATCCCGAGACGATTTTTCTCTCTTGGTCTATGAATAGATCTGTTGCAGGCTGGCTCTGCTGCAGCGAAGGGAAAAGGCTTTTGCAGACAGTGTCTGTGCAGAGCTGTCACAGAGTCATCAGGTGAGGAAGGAGATTGATTCTGCCCCCTTTGGGCTAGGGGAGCAGCAAGAAATGTGCAGAAGACCTTCGGAAGGGCGCTTTCCTAAAGGTCATCCACTTTGCTTCTTTTTTTCTCGTGGTTATAGGGATGTGGGTGTCGTAATTATCAGACCGATGACATATTCTTGTATAAGAAGGGGATTGGCAAGGAAAGGAATAGAAGGTAAGCGCTTCATTCAAATACATCTTCTGCTCTTTTTCTGTATATTCCTAGATCTAGCTACTCCTGGCTTGCTCTGAGAACCGATGCTTTAGATACACTGGTCGTGGTCCCTCGTCAGGACGGTCACAGAGCGGGAAATCTAGCTGCAGCAAGGTGCGGAGTTTGGGTGTTCACATGTCACAGGCCTATACAAGTTGTGCTGCTCTACTGCTGAGCCCTGTCTCATGGGATCCCCTTTTGGGGGTGAAGGTAAAAGTGGTGTTGTCCTTAAGGCTGCCTCCAGCAGCTCGCTGGACCCGAGTACCAAGGGTCACGTTCCCACAGCCACGTGTGTCTGAAGGGATCCATGCGACTTGGTCCTCTTTCTGGCCAGACATCAGTCTGTAAGTCAGCACAGCCAAAAACAGCAACTAAGGAAATGTTATTTTAAATGAAGTCACGCAAGTGCCTCTTTTTACCGAGGTCCCATCCAGCTGTGACAAGCTTCCAACATCTACATTTCTTGGAGTGGCACAGTATGTCATTCACTAGGGAGCCCCAAATTTTTCTTTGCTCTGTGCTTCCAAATGTTAAGTCTCGTCATCCTAACACAGTCTTTGGTTCTGCAGGTCATCTTCCATGCAGAGTTCCTCCTGCTGTATTTAGAGTGGAATTTGACCCCAGATTAAACCCCCTAAACGAGGTCTCTGGACACCTAGTGTAACTATATAGATACTTGTTTATGAATTCATAGGACCAAAGTCATGTTCCCATCCAATTTCCTTTGCAGTCAGTGGAAGCTGAATCAATGCAGTGCTTTAGTTTACCTGTGAGTAGATACCCCTTGGCTATAAGGAGAATGGTCCAATAAGTTTCACTGAGTATATTGAGCAGGTTTCCTTTGACTCCAGTAGGAATTTGGACACTTACTGCATATTAAGAACTTTAATCTTAAACTAAATCGCACTCTTGCAACCAGCCACTTGGCTCTGACCCTTCGGAGGACTTCATCCTCATCTTGAAATTCGTGTTCCCACGTATGTGGAGCTACCAAGTTTTCCTTTGTAATACAACTGTCTGGTACAGTATATATGTCAGACTTATGTATTGACCAGTGGTATGAATCATACCAATTTAGCTTATGGGATGCAGATAAACAAATTACATGAATGTTGAGAAGGTCTTGCTGCTGGGTGTAAGTAAGGGAACTATGTGTCACAAGCAGGTAGTGTACAGTAAGATCTAAGGATGTGTTTTGGGACTTGATTGGATGTGTCAGCTTCCTCTGTGTTCCCCTTGGGATGGAGTAGAAGGCTCCACTGTTCTTGAACTTTTCTTACCAAGGAAAAAATTGTTCTCTCATTGTTTCTCACATGCTGTTTCTCTCTCTTTAAAAAATGGACCAGCTTTGTATTTTCTAGTACTTTAGTTTTGTATTAGGAAGTTCTTTATTCCCTTAGGGAGACTCTTCATCCTCCTTTCAAGGGTAAATAAAGAGTGCTGTTCACCATAACAATAAGTCTAGAAAGAGGAACAGAAAACAGAATGTCCCTGTATACGTCCTGAAAAGCTGAAAATTGATTACGTCAATGCTCTGCTAATCATCCTCAGATTTTAATGCCAAAAACCAGAAGGCTGGATTTAGTATAGTCCAGAGGTTAGAGCTAAGAAAAAGTTGAATAGCATAATGTAAGAAAATATAGACTGCATATATATTGAGTAACCTCTAGATATCCACTGAGATAACCTCTGAGATATCCACTTCTGTGGTCCACAGAGGATGTTAAATAAAATAGGTATTTATTTTTATTTCTCAGAGTACTAGGGAAGTTACATGTGAAGAGTGTGGTGCAGAAGAGAAAGCTTCTGTTATATCCTCATCTCATTTATGTCCCGTGGTCCATGTCTTGTGGCCCTTTGCTGTATGGCAATTAAGATACATAGTTCCTAGGGTCAGGAAAACAGGTCATGGACTCCTGTGTGAACAATTCCTTTGTTGCCCTCCTCCAATGATATAGAAATTTAGAAAAATCTCCATGTTGTAACCTGAAACTATGTCTGCTTATGATCATCTAATGATCATAAGTAGAATACAAAAGGAATTCTATGAAGATGATCCAGGCGAAGAAGAACTGGAACTGACTTAAAATGTTGACTTAATGCTGGATAAATCATCTAACAATAGCAGCATGTACTGAAAACTGCTTCTTGCTCTGAACGACATCCAAACTTTCAGGCATGACCTTAAAAAAGATATTAAAATGACTTCTGGAATGGCCATTTTATTTGAAGTTTTTGGGAATTAGCAGATTTTTATAATATACCTTTTGGAAGTCCTTTTAACTTAGAGCAACTACAATGCTCATAAATAATGGTCATGATGTTTTAGGAAAACTTAATACTATTCTTCTGTGTGCAGATACTAAAAAGAAACAAACTGTATAAAGCTAATTGTGTTTTAAAGTGACAAATAGAACGGAATTCTAATACATGGGGGAGACTGAGAAAACCAAACGTTAAACATCTAAAAAACCCTTGGAACAAGACACAAGGCAGGTGTAGTTATTGCTTTTGCAAATTTCAAATGACTTCTTAGATTATTGCAATAAGACAGGGTTGGGTATTGCTAGTGTCAAGCCCTGAAATGTCATCAGTTTGACTTTCTAAAAAAAAAAAAGCTCTAGTAATTTCTGGTTTATTTTCATTTTGCCTTTTGATTTCCCCACCCCCCTTTCTTTCATCTCTGGACTTCACGCTTCCAAGTTTTCTCCACCTCAGCAAGACACTATTACTATTTACTATTTGCTAATTACTATTTGCTGTTACTAATTACTATTTTATAGTAATTAGATATGAGTGTGTTTAGCAAAGGGCAAGATTACTATGAAACTAAATGACTTTGGAAAAATGGCCTTCAAGAGAAACATCAAATACTATTGAGGTTCATAATGAAGTCTTAGGAGTTGGCAACGTAAAAGGAAGGGGGCATTTGCAAAGTCTCCCCAGACAGCAGTGGGGAGAGAGAGGGCCACCAGCACGGTTAAGCTTGACTTCTCTTCGGGATCACCTTGTTCTCTGTTGGAGCTGCTTCTCTACTAACCGTATAAAGAAATGTGATCTCACGGGTTGAAGTTAGCTTTTGTGAATAGCTCTTCAAGTGAACGCAGGGAGGCTTTAAATGCAAGCAGCTGTGCTTCTGATCCCACGTGACTCTACTGATCTTGACATCCACAAGGGCTCTAATTCTGCCCCAAGTTCGATGCAGCGGTCCAGCGTGCCAGCGAGCCAGCGCTTACCGTGTGCACAGATCCATGCTGAATGGTTGCTGCTGGATACCTGCCTGAGTTCAGGAAGGGGCAATAAACATGTTTGTGATGGGCCGTTTGATATGCTACGATGCTAACAGCTCGAAAGAGCGCTCGGCAGGTAGGGAACCGCTGCGCGGAATTAGACAGTTGTCAACATTCTAGCAGCACCGGGCTCATAGTGAGCTGTGAATCTGAGCCAGACGGTCGGTGTGCTCTCCTGCAGGCATCCAGACAAGCCTGTTCTGAGATGACATTTGCTTCACTACAGATATGTCACGGATCATTTTTCACAGCCCTGTTGAAGCAGCTTATTTATTATCATCTCTTCTGGTGTTATATCCTGGACACGGGAGAACTGTTTACTATACTGCGGTGCCAGGAATTCCTTGTTGCTGTGCAATGTGACTCCAGGAGAAGGCTCAATGCTTTCCTAGAGGCTGCCACTGCTAAAGCAGGGTGCTCCATGTTGCACTGATGAGGCAAATTCCAGGAGTTACTGCAGAAGTTAGCGGCTTGATATTTAAGTGATACCTAAAGCGAAGAGGTACTGGGTTTATTACCGTTCCACTTGCCCCAGTTTTAGAAATCAAACACAAGATTGTAGCCAGCAGAACAACTTGACCTTGGATGTAGGCTGCTCTGTCTGTCGTTAGTCCACCCAAAATCTGTCGAAGTCACCTTAGCAAGAGGATTCTCAGCTCCGCAGATCACCAGCGGCCAGCAAAGCCTTGCTGCCTTAGAAGGTTGGTGTTAGGAGCCAGTGTGGTAGTCCAGAGTACATCCAGAAAGTTGACAGCAATCCATGAAGAAAATGCGCCGGAATTGCTACCGTGATTGCTCTAGACCATGAGGAGATTTCTGTGTTAACTTTTTTTGGGGAAAGGAGCTGATGAGTTTAAGGGCAGCAGGACCTTCCTGTTGTGATTTCTAGACTTACTATGTTGTTCTTACAACTCTCTTTCCTTGCCCTGGATCAAAATAACATTCACGACCCTTGAATATTGTAGAACTATGTTTCTGGGAAAGTCTGGGTCTGCTTGTCCAACTTGATTTGTGTTGCTATGCTAGAATAATATTTCCCCAAACCTCTATCAGTATGATCAATTTGGTTAGTGGCAGGAAGCTGTCATCCAAGATGACTCTCTGTTGTTATTAGGAAGGAATCAGATTGATTTTCATTGAAACCAGGCTAGTGCAAGCATCAGTTACCGTGGGTAAAAGTGCACTGTCATGTGTGCTGCAGAAAATGAAGCCGCATCTACTGAAGAACAGTTTCTGGATGATGATGATGATGTTGTCTGTATGAGGGTTGGGGGGGTGGGAGACACCAAACCGTAGCGTGGCCCCATCGTGCCAAGTCTTGTGCAAACACACACTGACCATTGTAAGTTTGTGTTTGAAACAGCAGGTAAAAGCAGTTGTCTTCTCTCTAGTTGGCAGGTAGGAGTGATTTCCTGAGCCTATGTGGAGAGGAATTGATCCCTGTTTTTCTTCGACCCAGAGTTTCAGCTATTACCTCCTTCTTCCATGCCCAGTACAGCCCAGGAGAGGAGGCCCATGAGGTTTTGTTGGTTTGTTTGTTTGGTGTTGGGTGTTTTTTTTAAAGCATAAAGCTACATCTTGTTGTTCCATTGGCAATGGCAGAGGTTTTGCTGTCAGAGCAGTCAATGATGGGGTAAGAGCAAGAATTCAGCTGGCTGAAATAAATGATCTGGGGCTTGAAGCAATGAAGTGGTATAAAGCGTTAAAAAATGGGCTGAAGACAACTATTTGAAGAAGTGTTGTCACTTGCTGAGAAATTTGCTTTGCTAGCTAGTCTAGGTCCAAATATTAAAGTTGTTAAGAAAATTTTGAAGCAACTGTACTATGAATGGAAAATTTATGAAAGATGTTGAGACTTTGTTCTTTTTTAAAAGATGGAATTTTACTACTGAGCCAGGTCATGAAAAGTGGCTAGAAAGAAAACTAAAACAAATTATTCTGTTCTAACCCAACAGAATACAAAAGTAGGCATAAAACAATCATAAAAAAATGAACCCAGCTTTATAATTCTTTTATTATAATGTAGCAGTAGTCAGTAACAAAGGAAGCTCATTTGGCTTTGTTTATTTTATGATGTTAGTTGGATTAACAATGTCCTGTGAAAATATTGTACTTCAGGCATCGGGTACAGATTTTTCTAGAATGTGTTCAAATATCCTTATTTCTCATGTGCTGCTAAAGCCAGCTACAAAAGCTGGCCCGTAACTAGTTGTTAACAGAGCAGGAGTGTGTTTATCACATCATGTTAGGCACACTTCCTAATGAAAACAGCCTTTATGTCTTAGGACAGACTGTATTAATTATTAATCTCTCCTTCCCCATGATGCGACTAATCTTCTATGAACCTGTGGTCCACTTCAACCATATCTGATAGTGGCCAGAGATGTATTAAGTATCTCTGAAGTTCTCAAAAGCAGGTGGCTGGGGAGAAGTGAGAAGACAGAAGGTTTCCAGACTTGCGGGGTCCAGACTTTGGTGTCTACCAGATGTCAGAGTGTCTGTGGTGGAAGGAAACCCTGAGATGCAGGTGCTCATGGGATCTGTTCTTCACAATTTCCCTGTAAGGAAGACAAAACTTATCAGTCCAGATAGATTCCGCTTCTGCTCACAGTAACTTTGCATTTTAAAAACATGTACTGCATTCTGATGGAGAGGGAGAAAAACCAGGGTGTTGCACACGCTGCTATTTTGCATGTGTTGGAGCCAATCTTAACAGCCTACACTGGGAAGTCCCCAGCCGTGACTTTCCTCTGTTGCTTTGCATCTCCCCAACTCTGTGCCTCCTTCTTCTGGGAGCTGCAGCCCTCACTGCCTTCCCAACATCATGGTTTTAGCTGGACTCACTTTCTGCCGGGTTAGCAAGTTGAATCGGTGCACAGAGACGGAAGGAAACTGCCTTCCTCCTGCCCACTCCCAATTTCGTGGAGCCAGACCTCAGTCCCCAGTGTGGTAAGATGCTTGGATGCTCAGTGTCTGCTGACCTGAGAGCGGGAAGCAGAAATAACCTATTTGCTCTGCAGTAGGGGTTGGTTCTGCAGCTGTTGTCTTATGGTTAGATTTAACAGAACCCAACAGAGCAAGAGCTCTGAGACCGTTTTCTTTTCTACTCGCTTGTGATTTTACAACCATTGCTGGAGCCTGCCATGCTGCAAGAAACAACGTGAAACCTGTGTTGGTGGAAAACCCTCAGCTCTTCCACTGGCCTCTGAGATGTTACAGTTATTAACTGAGGGACAAATAGCAGAAATGATTACGCTACCAGCAGAAGCAGTAAGAGGCACAGAAAAAGCATCTGGGATTCCATGTGCTCTGTGCTTCACAGCTTAAAAGATATCTTGACACTGGTTGTAAGATGCTGAAATAAGCAGCAGCGCTATCTGTGACCCTGCAGTGATTCTCATTTGATCAAACAAAACCCTAAGTCAAAGGTTTTGCTCTTTGTGTGGTGTTTGTGTGCATGACGGTTGTCTTGGTGAACTGGAGAACGCTTTGTTTGAATCTGTTACTTGTGGATTCAGTGGTTTTAACTAATTTCCTTTGTGCAGTAAATTGCAGTACCTTTCTCTTGTATTCAGGGAGCAATATACTGCTTGTGGCTAATTTTAACATTTCTGTTCCTGTGCACAGAAAGTTAAAAAATTCTGCTTTCTTGACAGAAAACAGCAGTGATTTCAAATCCTATTAAACTTGAGTCAGTAGGGGGATTTCAGTTGCAATGGGAGAAGCATTGAAAGGAAACTATTGTACCAAACCCACACCTAAGGCAAAGAAAAAATTATCTACTAGAAGGTCCCAACTGAGAGACCATGGTCTCATTCTCAAAAGCCTCCTGGGTGTCCAGCAAACCTTAGTCACCTACAGGTGAGGTCTTACCTAGTGGAGTTCATTACAGATTTGAGATGGGATGGAGTCTAGAGCTGTCATTCAGCCCTCTGGCTCCCTACATAGGGATACCAAATCCACGGTCCAGGTGCTGAATCTACTGTCCGTACTCTTCTGGTTGTCCTGAGGGTCCCACAGGTCTGTTGGTGTCACCTCATGGGGAACTCCCTTGGTCCTGGTGATACAGCTACAGCAAGTGACTCGTCCTGTGACACCAGCCAGCTTCCCACCCGTCCTGCCGTGTTTCTGAGAGGGTGCCTGCTGTGTAGCTTACGGACAAAAAAGTTGCTCTATCAACTGGGAGGACACTCTGAGTAAATACCTGGCTTCTCTAAGGCAGATTTTTGGATGAGGTGGGTTGACGGTGTCAGCAGCAGTCACCACAGCTGAAGCTCATGCACCACTTTTTCTCTTTCTGATATTAATTCTGAACAAGGTTGTTCTGCCTCAGAGTTTGTATTTATTTCCCAGGGCATGCAAGCATGTCACAGATGAATACTGATGGAAATGGCAGGGGGGATGTACAAGTTCTTGTGTCATTTCTGTTCGCGCTGGCACTGTGCTAATGGAGTCTCACTTTTGCCTCTTTATGTCCTGCAGTGGTATCCCCTGTCCTCTTACTCTGTTTTTCTAATTGGTCCACCTTTGCTAGGCATCCGTATTAATTCAATCAACAAGTAAACCATTAAATGAGGAACCCTGCAGTTTAAATATGAAACTGTGATTCATACGGGAAGTGTTTTTTCTTTGTTTTAATGAAAACAGTCTCAGCAGCTCACTGACACACAAAGAAACCCACACATGGAAAATGTGCGTAAACTGTTTGTGCTTTGGCTTTGAGGAAAATGTTTATGTTGTGCCATGGTTAATACAAATTAAATTATTTCTAAATCCCCAAATGATTTTGTTGTTGTTGTTGTTTGAAAAGGGGACAGGTCCAAGGAACAAGCAGAAAACAGAAAATTATCTTACTGAAATGATTTGTTGTTTTCGTTTACAACCATGGAGGGGAATGGGATTTTCAGGGCTGTATGTGTGCCTGGCTGTAGGCAGCTCACATTTCCATGGTTAAGATATAAGCTTTTTCCTAGAAAAAAAAAAAATTGTTAACTTCTCTCCTACTTTAAATACTCATTAGAAGTTGGCACTAACCAGTCAAGCTTTGCTGTCGTACATGTACGAAAGCAAGTGGCTAACGTGTCTGTGCGGTAAACTTCACTCTTACAAGACGTGATCATCATAAGCCATAGTTCATCACATTTGTGCTCTCTTTGCCCTGAAGTTTTTAAAATTTGCAGCAAATTTCTAAGTGAAATGATACACAATTCAGTTTTAAGTAGTCTACCTATACTGCTTCCAAAATACTAGTCTTACTTAGGAGTAGCACTTCCCAGATTTAAAACATTGACGGAGGTTAGAACATTAATGTTTTGCTTCATGAATCTCAGACTTAATTATGCTTTCTGGGAGGCTGACTGAAGATACATTTTAAATTTAAAACTTTACATACAATTTATTTGGGCTGACCGGGAGAGATGGATGCCATTTTTCCGTGTGTGTGTGTTATAAACTTTGCTTGCTTTTGTTCATTGCTTCTGGCTCTCTATTTTTCTCTACAGGTACAGACAATCAAAATTT
>NW_009724683.1:0-30393 GCF_000703405.1 Apaloderma vittatum | reverse complement strand
CAGCAGGATCAGTGAAATTATCCCTTCAGTGCAATAACTTATGATCTTAACATGTAGACTTGTTCACAATTTCAGTTTTACAGGAAAAAGACTCCTTAAGCTTTGGGATTTATTGTAATTAGAAAAAAAAATATCTAAAATTCAGTTAGTGTTTGGCAAGTATATTCTATAGTAATTGAGACATTTCAAAAAAACCACCTCACTTTTCTGAGTGTGTAGGATTTTGTGACATAACTGGTAAAATTAACTTAATCTTCATTGCAAGAAGTTGCTTAAAATCCACAACTAAGGGATGAGCATATAGACTAAGTAGTGCCATGGAAAATATGAAGGGCTTACAATTTCAGTTCTGTATTAGCTGTACATATGGAACTAGAAGCCTGCAGATCACAAGGAGTAGCAAATCTGTTCTTGGTTCTAAAAAGGACTTCTGATTCTCAAAGATGTGCTTTTGTCTGAGAGAAGCCTTGGCACCTGCGTGATGTACTGGAATGCATTGCCTTACTTACAAAGCTGGAACTGTGTGCTGTGTTCAGGACTTTTTTTTTTCATTTTTTTTTTCCATTTTAGTTTTCTGGAAGTTTACTTAGAGATTCATTAAAAATAGCCTTGTATGCCTTTTTGCCCATGTATCATCTCCTTTAGCATTTTAAGGCAACTTCTGTGTTCTTGTTGGGGGTGATTATTTTCTTCTTCCTTTCTCCCTTCTTCTGACTTGGCTAGTCTTTTCTTAAATCAGAAAGTTGTTTTGATTTCTCTTGTTTTTTTTCCTTTCCCTCTGTCTATACCCTCCCAAGAAATTCAACTAACAGAACCAAGATTTTTGTCTCATACACTGTCAACAATGACAAGAGGTGTAATTAGCTTCATAACGAGATTATATCATGAATCACAATCTCTCAAATGTTTAATTCCATTGGCTGTGAGTCCAGACAGCTACTCGTAATTGCCAAGTACATAAATGTTTTCAGGTCTGCTACTGGTTTCCATAAACTTAAGTAAGACTGATTTGTTGAAAAGTCTGATTAGGCTTTAAGTTTAGGTTTTAAATATCCATCTTTCCACAGCAAAGATCTAGTTGATCTAAAATCATCATGTGTGCAACCATCAGCCTCAGATTTCAGTAGGGAAGGATTTTTTTTTCTTTTTTAAACTTGGTTTCAGGGTAAGTTCTCACTCTGTGCAAAGTTAAAAAAAGCCCATTTAGAAGGCAAGGGAGCATGAGAGAACACAGCTTACTGGATTCAACTGAACAAGGCTGAGGGGATTGGATAAAGCCTAATGGATTAAACAGGCTTTTGAAAAATCACTGGTATTTTAAATAGGGACTTTGGACTTGGTCATTCGCTCCGGAGACTTAAAATGGTGTGGTAGGGCACTGTTGGAGGCTCTAGCTCTTAAGAATAAGGGTTAAATCTTGGTACCATGGAAATGAACAACAGAAGTCCCACAGATCTTGGGCGAGGGCTGTGATTTAACCCAGTATCCAGCTTTTTCCCCTTGCCAAAGCAGACAGTGAAACGCAAAGCAATTGCAGGAAGAGAGCAAAGGAGTGGGAAAGAATTTTCCATGCACACAGGCATTAATCAAACAAGTCGTTTTATAAAGAAAGACATAATAATGAGGGCTTACTCACAGTTAAGGGAATTTTTATGTCCTGTGTTTTTCCAGTTTTGCCAGATGCTAAGTTGAAAACAAGGCAGGAGGAGGAGGAAGAAGGCCATAGAAAGAAATATCTTGACTACTCCTGGTCTGTGCCTCTCAAGTTCTTCAGCTAGTTTTTGAGTATTATAAGTCTGAAGGGGAACATCAGGGAGAAGCACAGCTTTGTAACAGAAGTCTAAGCGGACCTAGATCTATGAGAACCTAGCTGTGATTCTGACAAGCTTTAATTTACCAAACGTTGTTTGTACTGCAGTAGTTTCCCTAAATCCCCGAAGTGCAGATGTCTTCAAGAGTAGGAGGGATGCTCCTTCTATTCCAGTTTCCTAGAAATGGTTGAAAGCTTAAAGATTTCTACATGCAGCATTTTATTTTTATTTTTGTTCTCCTCCTACCAGCAGACCTATTTTTCAATTGGATATTTTCATTTCTCTCTTCACAAAAGTCTTTTACAATTCCTTGCCACTGGGGGCAATCTAATACAGATAGTGAAGTGGCCAGTGCTGCCTGTGCCTTGCAACCGTGGTCCTGTGGAGCTCATTATAGTTCAACCGTCTAACTTAGAAGAAAGAAATCATAGAATGATGCAGTAAGACCAGATAAAAAACACGTCTACTGTATTTCACTGGAAAATGAGAAGATATTTATCTCTGAGTAAGAAGGAAAGATGATAGCAACTTTAAGATTTAAATTGATCCAAGTATATGATGCTGAAGATCCTAAATGGTTTCAAATTGCGGAAGATTATCTTGTAATTTGTATATATTGCTTCTGTAGGCTGCTGAGGAAGCTAATTGCGATATATCCTGTGGTTTAAGTTATCATCTTTCTCAATGACTGAAGATCATAATTTTGTCTTTAGGTGAGTTTAATGCTACCCGTCTGTTACGTTCATTTGTATGCCAGAGCAGCGCTGACAAGCCTCCTGTTGTTCCCTGTACAATTTGTGTCAGCCAACCAGGTTAGTGGAAGATTCACCTCTCTGAAATTACTATATAGGAAACGAGCTCAGCCCCCAGGGAGCAGCTTTTTAAATATTTTGTTGTTGTTGTTGTTGTATGACCAGTGAATAGTGGCTGAGGCTGGATCCAGGCTCGTGGGCTATTTTTCTTAATACAATCAGTGTGAAAAAGGAGAGCTCTGTAAAAGACCACACCAGTTCCATGTATGTAGTTGCCCAGTTGGATGTTTGGGAACTGCTGGTAGAGGGCAATAGGCTTTTCTGCTACCTTGTCCTCTTTTCCTTTTGAAATGCTCTCATAGTGTTCTTCTAGTGCAAATGCGGATCTCTTGACCTGATGCTATTTTCTTAGCTTGTTAAAGAATTGTAGGGAATGACAAAAGGAAGAAGCACATAACTACAAAGTAAAGAGTAGGAGCGCATGAATTCCAGCTATGCTAAAAAGGCATGTAGGTTTGCAGAAAAAACCCCAAACAAAACCACAACTGAACCCCAACACAAACAGAAGAATAATCTAGATGCATATGGTTGGTCTTTTAAGTACTCGCGCTTTGGTGTTGTATGTCTGACTAGTCCATGTGAGACAGTAAGGCAGTTCTGTGAAGAGTGCTCTGTGATAAGGAGTGAAGTCTGAGGGGGGGAAAAAAGCTAGGATGAAAAAAAGAAAATATCTCAGCAGTCTTGTGTGCAGAATCAGTTTACAGAGGAAGTGAAACCAAACGCCCGCATCTGAGTACTGTCTCCAAAAACGTTGAGGAGTATTTAGTTTGGGCTTAGGCCTAACTTCAAATTGGATGAAACTCCAGGTCGTCTCCCAAAGTTTGCCATTATTCATACTAATTAAAGGATAGATGTTAGGGCTTGTCGTCTCCGTTCAGCAACAGAAAATGAAGTGAAAGAAACTTCTTGATGCTCTCCTTAAAGTTAGTAATGAGGTCTGATGTCAACACACTCAAGCAAATGTTGCACTTAGAGACTAGGGCTGGAATATTTGCTGGGCATCAGGTTGTGGTGATTAGGCTGGATAAGAGGCAGTTTCCAGTGTGGAGGTGGCCACATGTTTGGCCTGCTGGATGATGAGGTGTGGGCTGGAGGTGAGTGTGGGAGAAGGAGAGGGGAGACGGCCAAGAAATGTCAATTCTTGGCACGGATGTTGGCTGGGCATGGATGAGGCAGAATTCATGAACCATTCTGAGAGAAAAGATGTCAGGTAAAATGTCTGCCTGCACATTTCTGAGTCTTTGGATAGTTTTGGGTCTTTTGTGAACATTGATGGTGACTCGGTTGTACAAAATCTTCTGCTTTTTGAACATTGAAATGTAAGACTGTGTCACTTTCTGCTAATACGCTGTATGTGAAGTAATGCTTAAAAATAACTAACCTTTACAAATAAATAAGTATGTTAACATCTGTGTGAATGGCAGCTTCCCACCCTGACCAGATCTCCATCTGGCTACAGGCAGCAGGGGGCAAACACGGGGAGATTCTGTTGGTCCTCATGGATGGGATTTGTTTACTATGTGGGGGGGACCCTGACAGAGGTACGTTAGTTTGGCTGAAACTTTGGCAGCTACCTCTGCAGTCCAAGTGTCAAGGTTAATCCCGTAAAATGCAGCATTATCTATAAAAATGGAAGTGAGTTATTTCTCAGCTGTGTCCTAGCAGCGTTCAGATTCTGGGCTGGGTAAAATGCCTGGAGACAGGTTTCTAACCAGCTGAGCTCATGCGTGCCAGCTCTGCTTGGCCTAGTGAGCTGTGCAGTGCTCTCCTACACACACACACATACGGTGGTGTGGCTGTCCCGAGAAACAACTGGGAGCTCCTGCACTGGTTGAAGAAAAAGTTCCAAGCACTTCCCCAGCATGAGCGATCAGGCAATATGGCAGTGGGTGCATCTCCGGCGCCGTTGACGTCTCTCGTGTTGAAGCAACAGGGAGGCAGCAACTTGCAGCCTTTCGAGTGAGAACACTTCAGGCGTCGTGGCCTCGCTTGCTGATGGTAGTGGAGAAGGCTGCAGCTGCCCTGTGGGTCACGGCATGCTAGGGTGGTGGCTGGAGGGGAGGGAGGCAGAGTGGCCCCATCGCTGACTGCGCCGCGTGTTTCAGAGCACGGCCGTTTGCTCTCACATTTTGCAGGAATCGATTTCCATTCTGTCATGGTATTTCACACATTTGTGTTCTGAATAAGTTAGAGAATCTTCTACAACTTACAAAAATAACTTTAGTTTTAATTTTTTTGCTGTTACATGAAGAAACCTATCCATACTTGCTCCATTGCAGATGGAAAAACTACATATGGAGAAGTCAGATCTATTAATTAGTTTATAGGCACAAAGTCCCCTAAAGAGTGCCACAGATCCATGTGTTATTCTTAAGAGCTGTCTGAAGTACTTGCACTGAATAATTTATATCAATGTAGCCATGTTTCTGCTGTTAATTATCCAAGATCAGACTTTGGACTAGAGGCTTTTTTGTTTTGTTTTGTTTTGTTTTGTTTTGTTTTAACCATTCTCCCCACTTAGATAAACTCATGAAAATGCTCTCTGAATATATTTCAGCCCACTGAGGTGTTCAAACCGCCAACACTCATTGACTGTGCTCTGTTGTCTTTAAGGCGTGATAGGACGGTTACTAACTTCTGTTGGTTTTAATCCTTCAGTCATTATTTAAATCCCCAGAGAATGAAGAAAGGGGGAGGAAAGGAGGAGAATTGGAAGAATCAGCCATATGGGAACCCCAAACAGTATTACTTTTTTATTTCATCTTTGAGGACTGTTTCAGGACTCTAGTGAAGAATCTGGCTTCGCTGTGCTGGGAAAAGAGGGCCAAACAGCATCTTCCCCAGTTTCCATGCTCAGACCTGGTGACTATTTCCTGGGCTGAGCAACTTCAGACTCCACCATGGGATACTTTGAGCAGATGAAGCAAGAAAGGGCTAGGGCAATAAGTTGGGCAAGAGTTGGGCAAACAAAGGTGAGGTAGTAAAGTGGCATGTGATTAAGTTTTTAGCTGGCTGGTTTATAAAGACCAGCAAAATGTATGGTCTTTTTAAACCTTTGTACAGCGATGCAGCACGGTAGTGCAATCTATGCCCTCATTGAATTAATGTAAATCTTGCCTGCTAAATTAGAGTTATTAGCCTTCTCTGTGCAAAAAAAAAAACCCGCCTTTTCAGCATTTTTGATGTGCTTGCTATTGTGTGGTGTAGCTGTAGTAGTACTTACGGAAAAGCTATCCAGAAAGGCTAAATTTAAACTCTGCTGAAATCTGTGGCTCTTTACCACTGTACGTTTTATTCTTGTAACGTTCCCTGTGAAATATCACTGCCCCTGTATTAGAAAAAGTACTCGCCGATGGGCACTCCCTGTCCCACAGTGTGGAGACACATCGGGGAGGATTTGCAGCAGCTAGGGGTGGGAGATATTTGCTGCCATTCTCAAGGGCAAAGTGAAGTGACTGGTGGGGTTGTTGAGAGCACTGGTTGCAACTTTAGATATCAGAATACCTTTTAAAACTTGTCCTTATCCCTAGACTCACAAGGAAAGCAAAGACAACTGGGGAAAAATGTCTGTGACTGTGTCTTTCCTAGAGGCCCTCAAAGGAGAAAGTGACTTTCCCAGATTTAGATAGAGAATTTGAAGCAGCCCTGGACTGTGAGCCCAGATACCCCAGTATGTTGCTATGAACACAGAACATAGAAAGGCTTTTGGACAACGAATGGGGAAAAAGGGTCAAAAATTCAAAGTCATTCACAGCTCTGTGTGAGGAAACTATTTGTAGGCGCATCCACTTACTCATTCCTCTCTGTCAGTACTACACGGTGCATTCAGGATGCTGTAATAGCGGAAAGATTTATTTAGCTATATGAGACTTATTTATTTATTTTGGGTAACTCCCTCTGGTACTATTTACGAAGTCGTGCGTTTCCATATTTCAGTGAGTCGGTGAAAGGCAGCGCGTTGCTGTGCGGGTCAAATGTAAGCAAATAAGCACCGTACTGGGCCCCGCTTCTGCTGATTGAGTCGTGCTTTAATTAAGTTTTCTGTGTGTCTTCGTATCTCTTGCTGGACCTTACGGCAGGCAGCAGGCTCTTAATCCTGCTGCGATTTGGCACTGGGACCTCTGGGTTACTGCCAGCCCTTGCACACAGAGGCTGTGTTGCTAGAGTTGTGATAAGGACTCAGGGGTGAGATAAGGGTTATGCTTTGACCCAATGGCTCAACCTTGCTCTTGTTGAGCCAACAGCAAGAGTCCTTACTGATTTCACAGCAAGCGGGGTGCATTAATACGTTTTTGTTCTCGGGCAGATGGGAGGGAGCACTCGTGGAAATGCTGAAAGCTGTTTGTTGAAGCACGAGCTCCTGCACTTGAGAGAATCGGCCCTCCTTTTGACGCGGTGGTTTCCCGTGTCCCATGTTTTTGCGCATGAAGGCAACGTTTGTCGAGCACTTGCTTGGCAATCCCAGAGACAGAAGTTCTCTGCACGCTGGGCGTCTGTGGAGGTGCTAATGTACAAGCCGTGTTGCGATGCTTTGCCTGCATATCAGAAGGCAGATCCGAGGCACTGGTGAGCGTTTGCTGAGCCTGTTAATCCTGTCAGGCTGTAGCCCCACAGTTGAGTTTTGGTATTCTCATCACCTAAACTCCTAAATGTTCTTCTGAGGCACATTCCCTTCTAACGCAAGCTGCCCAAACATCTGTGGCGAGACCAAGGAAAACATGGAGAAAAAGACCCAAAGATGAATATTTCAGCAGAAACGTGGGAAGGAATGCAATGTAACTCACGCAAAACCTTCTGTAGTGTATGCCATAAATTAACACAATATAAATTTATACATATTTACACCACATAGACTAAAATATATAAATCCTCAATACTCAGCCTTCTGTAGTAGGTGTAAGCAAGCAGTCCATATGTTTAGCTGATTTCTGGGGAGCTCTAGGGAACAAAATGTATCTTTGTGGAACTTTTGATATTAAGGAGATCATAAACTAGGGTAATCAGTGCAGTTCTCAAAATGGGCTGTCTTTTCTGCAGGCTGAAAACAAGCAGCAATCTCCTGATTTTTTTTCTGTCTGAGGCTCTAACTCACCCAGGTGCGAAAATACACATGTAACACTTAAACACATGAATAGTCCTATTGATGTGGAACGCCTACAGATCAGTCCATCGCTGGTTGGATTTTTGTGGCTTTAGGCTGTGTCGAGTCCATTTTCCTCCTGAATTTGTGTACTTTCACTGCAAATACAAGCTTGTAACATCTCATTAGTTACCAGGTGTTTCCTTTTCCACCATTTTACACTGACTGTTCTAGACCAGTAACATGTCAGCTGTGCAGTACAGAATCGAATCTCTAACATTTGTTTGCCTCTGCTTTTTTAAATAAGGAGACAATTTTTCAGGGGGTATGTTTAAGGTGTCCAAATGCCAGGATTCTCTTCCCAACTATACCATAGCTTCTAGGGATTAAGGGGAATTTGTAATTTCTACATCTGAAATGTTGGGAAAAATTCCATTTCACAGAGTTGCTAAGTGAAGGAAAATGAAGGAAAATCGGGAGAAGAAGATAGAGAAATTGTAAGTTTTATCACAAACTGTCCTACCATATGTTCTTTGGCACAGGAATGGTGGGATTATTTGCAGCCACTGATTTTGACCATCACCTCATACTGGCACCTGTGACCACCTAGAGAGTCTCTAAGAAGGGAAAGAAGCCCTTCTAAAGTGCTGCAGAGTTCTCTGGTGCTCTGTACCAGCACACCCTCCACCTCTCACTAAGGTCCTGCTTCCCTAACCATTAGAACAGAAGTATCTCGTCAGGCCCGACATCTCCAAGCCACATCACTCTAGAAAAAGATATGCTCTAGAAAAGATATGCTTAGTGTGCAAGGTAACAGCACAGAGAGGGGCAGCCAAAGTCTTTGTGTATTTGAGATGACTGCATCCTGCTCTGTGGCTCTACTCCTGGGAGAAACTCCTAGTAGAAATATGAGCAGATACCAGCAAAGTTAGAAGAGGCTGGATTTGTGTCAGCTGCTGCATGGTGCTAGTTGAAATTTTTAAAATTATAAATGCTGTATATGTTAAGGAAAGAGATGGCACTTGACCTGCTAGGTTATCTTGAAAGGAAGGCCAGTGTTTCCTGCAGCTGCATAACTCCTTCAGCAGGGTGGCAAACAGCAAGCTTATCATCTCTGACTCTCTGAAGTTAAGGATGGTGATCCAAGAGCTAGGTGTCCCTGTCAGTCACTTCAGTGATAGAGGCAAACAAGGACCCAGTGGAGGGGATCCTCTTCATAGGTTGGAGCATCCTGCCCTGCCTTTCCTTCCAGGCCATAGAGAAGCCACAGAATGAGTGACTGACAAAGTTTCCTTTCCAGCAATCTTCAGGAGTGCATCCTAAGCAAGCGCCCCCAGGTGTCATCTTGCCCTGACCAGCTGGAGAGAAGCAAAGGCGAATGGACAACTTTGATGTAGATGACACTGTGAGAGTACTTGGCAGCTGGAAGTTAAGCATTGGTTAAATTCTGGGCCTCAAAGGAGAGAAGTAGTTGTGGAAGCTCCTCGTTTGCACCATCGCACTTTAGTTCACTCATCTCTGTAAATTTATATTGGGCCAGCCTCATGCTATCTGAACAGTCCTGTTTTGGTGTCATCAGCCTTTGACCTCCAGTGGAAGTGTGAGTAAAGATGGTCACAGACTTGGAAGTTCTTGTGAGGCAGAGATTTTATCCCTGCCAGCTGGACTCGGAAGCTTGCTTTAATGCCAGCGATTGAAAGAGGCGTGTCTGGTAACCCATTTTAGTAAGACACTGACCAATAGATACCAATGAAGAATACCTATTTACAAGTCACCTTATGAAATCACCTATAGGAGTGGACTGGTTTGACTTGTCATGACTAACCGGTTGCAACCTCCTTGAAGAAGAGAAAGCAGTACTCAGTGAAAATACAGAAGAGAAGGATAATGTGGTATATCTTTTAAGTGTATTAAGGTGAATCAGTTATTTCTTATGAAAAAAGAAAAAAGGTTGTCTTAGGTGTCAAACCAGGGATACTAATGGAGTCCAGAGGAATGAATTTCTTCAACCCTGTAGTCTCAAGAGCTGAGCTTCCAGCTGGCTGTATACAGAGGTGCTTAGTCTGAGTGTTCTCCCTGCTGGAACAAGGTCCCCTTGGAGTGATTCCCATCTGGCCCGTAGGGAGAATCCGACATGCAAGTGCCATTCCCATAAATGACCCAGCATTAAGTGCCAAAGGATAAGACTTGTCCCTCGTGGCCAAGAAGGCCAATGGCATCCTGGGGTGTATTAGAAGGGGAGTAGCTGGTAGGTCGAGAGAGGTTCTTCTCCCCCTTTACTCGGCCCTGGTGAGGCCACATCTGGAATGTTGTGTCCAGTTCTGGGCCCCTCAGCAAAAGAGAGACAGGGAACTGCTGGAGAGAGTCCAGCGCAGCCACAGGGATGATGAAGAGAGTGGAACATCTCCCTTATGAGGAAAGGCTGAAGGAGCTGGAGAAGAGGAGACTGAGGGGTGACCTCACTAACTTTTATAAATATGTAAAATGAGTGGCAAGAGGATGGAGCCAGGCCCTTCTCAGTGATGTCCAGTGATAGAAGGGGCAACAGATGCAAGCTGGAGCATAGAAGGAACAACTTTTTCACTGTGAGGGTGACAGAGCACTGGTGCAGGCTGCCCAGAGAATTTGTGGAATCTCCTTCTCTGGAGACTTTTAAAATCTGCCTGGACATGTTCCTGGGCAACCTACTCTAGGTGATCCAGCTTTGGCAGGGGGGTTGGAATAGATGATCTGTAGAGGTCCCCTCCAACCCCTGACATTCTGTGATTCTGTGTGATTCATAAACTCTCCCTGACATGCACTTCTCTTCTGCTTCCCATCCCTTGCCAAAACACAGTCACAAATGCTTCAGCATGACTCTGATACCTGTGTCTTGTTACAATGTGCTGTTCCTGTCCTGAGGGAAATTGGTAAGCAGCACGAGTTTACATGGAAAAAAGTTGTCTTTTAGGTTTTTTTCCCTTTAGTTGAGTTCCTCCCCTTTGTTTTACTCAGTATAATTATTACCGTATCGTTTAATTATGTTGCCCTTTTTTATCCCTCAGTGCAGACCAAGCATGCTGAAAATGAAAGGCAGCATGTAACCTTCTGAAGTCACTAATTGTAGTGCTGCAGGTGAGCTGAATAACAGACTATTGTAAATCGTAGTCTGAAGTTCTTTGCTGTTTAAATTGGACAACAGCAGGAGAGAGAACAAAAGCTATTTCCTACCTGATGTTCTTGGAAACCTGTTCCCAGTTCTTCATGGAGGACTGCTGCTGTACTTGAATATATTAAAACAGGGACACATGAATGACATTGATACTCTGCAGTGTGAATAGCTGAGCCTTTTGTATTCTTTTTACCATTGCAGGAAAGTTATGATAATCTGCTGCTTTCTCCAAATGGAAACCCTCCAGGGAAGTTTTGTGTACTCTAAATAGCATCTCTGTATGATCAGAGACTTGGCTTCATGTGCATGTAATGCATAATAGATAAAGGTACAAGAATATAAATGCAGATTAGGGCTTGTTCAGTCAAGGCAAGCACGTTTGTTGGGGAGGCTGGGGAGGGGGAATATTATAAAAATGCCAAACAGTACTCCTGGCCTTTCTGGCAAATACCCGTATTTTGCCAAAACATTATAATTCTGAGCAGCAAATGGAGTCTGTCTCATTAAGTACCTGCATCTAAGCCATTTACTCTTCTTACATGCATACACAGCATATAATCACATTCACTTTTCTCTAGTCTTGTTGCACTGAATTCCGTATGGCTGTTCTGAAGTGATCTCTGTACTGAAAATAGTCTGCCAACAGAGATGGATATATAGACTTCCAGAAGAATACTTAACATCCTCAAAACAATGCATAAAAGTTAATTGATCAAAGGCATTAGTAGCACTGGGATACAAATAAGTAGCATTAATCTGTTTTCTGTAGTCATTTTCACAGAGAAAAGGCCTCAGCATACAGACATGTGTCTTGGCTTTGACATTAGTAGGGCCAACGGCTTCTTAGTTGAGTAAATAAACTCATTTTTTTCTGGTTGTTCAAGAGGTGATTGGAGAATTGTCTGCATTGGGGCTGACTACATAAAAAAGGTAGTGTGCATGACGCTCAGGTGAAAGCTGGTAATCCATTAACCAGGTGGACTAATTCTTTAAGGGCTCTTACAATTCCCTTTCTAGTGTTAAGATGACCTCAAACCTCAAACCAACACTATTACAGAAGCATCTCTGTCATCTTACTGATACTTCTGTCTTTTTGTGAAGGGAAGTTTTATTTTTGTTTCTTTTTGTAAAGTGTGTGATGGAAGAACCCATGACTTACTTCCTGTATGACTGTGAACATACTCTAATGAGTATGGGGGAATAAAGGTCATTTCCTCTGTTTAGGTGATGAAAATTATGGTACAGTTATTCAAGAAACAGCTGAGGTGGGGGAGAGGCTTTCTTGTTTCTATCCTTAAACACTTCCCTCCTGCCCCAGCTGATGTCTTAGAGGGAACCAGAGGGTACACTGAGGAACTATGTCCTATTTCTGCATGGGAGACTATGTCCGTAATAGAAAAATAAGTTCTTTTATGACCACTAGCAAGGGAAGCCATATCTGTTCCTGCAGCAACAGCAGATGGATGTGTTTTGTTTGACCCTGAGTACGTGATACAGATTCAGACGAGCTGTGGATGCGATAGTATTGTCTAGGGGTACCTCACACTGAGCTCTCGGCATGAAATCCTGAGCCTGGAAAAGTGCGAGTCCTAGTATTAAGTGTAACCAAGGACCCGTCTGTAAGTGCACAGCGGTCTGGCTGCAGAGAGTTATACTAGTTGCTTTGAGTTTCCTCTGTTTAAAAAAAACTGCTGTAGTTTGTAATATCAAAAAGAAAAATCTACCTGTTTTCAGTTGAAATTCTTCTTGGCTTTGTTGAGGATCTTGCTGCAGGAGAACCCCTAGGCACATCCACCTTGAGGCTTTGTCCAAATCGGGATTTTATTGCAGGCTGAATTTCAGATTTTCTTCCATTCTGTAAGAGGCTTTGAATTCTTATTTTTTGACTGGTGCTATTAGGCATTTCCAGGTGAAGGGCTATGCTTATTATCTATTCCAGATTTGCATGAACAGCCTTTGGTGGTGGAAAAACAGAAATTTAAATGCACATCCCTGGGCACCCGAGCCACTGGCCATTCTCAGTCTGCCCTCTAGTCCCAAGAGCAGTTAAATGTTTATAAGTAGCTAAAACAAGGGGCTTTGAGCTCCAAATTCTGCTTTTTAGCAGACGAAAAGGATTGAACTGGTGAGAGACTAAAGCAGCCTGATGGTTAGGGCTCTTCTCTACAAGGGGAAGCACCTGCTATATGAATGCTTATTTCTGCAAAGCAAAGAGCAGAGTTTGAGGGTCCCCCAGCACAGAGGCTGGTAGGAGAGTGGCGAAAGGATGCTCCCAAACATGGGATCCGTTGTTCTTAGCCAGAGGAATGAATCATCCCAATTGCTTGGGTAGTTGATAAACGAGGTGATTATGGTTAATGGTTTCGTGAAGAGTTTATTGAAATAGAGTACCCGCTGCTGGATGAAACTGGCTGGTGAGCTCAACATACGTTTGCAAATACTTGGAAGTAACGCAAGCTGCATTTATTGGAGAATTTGCCATTTGCTGAACTCCCTGCTCAATTCAGGCCCTGTCTCACTTTACGGTAATTTTGTGCATGGTAATATTTGGCCCTTCTCTGTCAAAGCAGTTTGAAAACAAATGGTCTTTAAAGCCCTTCATACATGCAGAGCTTACTGCCACTTGGGAGGCCGAGTTCTTCCTTCAACCACAGTTCTTTCTGACTTCTATAGAAGTCTGGGACTTGTCCTTTGGGGAAGAATTTACTAGTGAATAATCACCTCAGTGACATCCCCTGAGGCTGCAGCAGATCTGGACACCACAAACTACGTATTCAGAGAAAACCAGGAGCAGACAGATGAACGCTAGCTGGATTTGCACACAGAAAGGCAGGACAAGCTCCAGTTAAGGGGCTCTTAGCACCAGTGCAGGTTTGAATGAAGTCAATTATGGGAGCAGAGTTTATTCACGCGAGTGTAATCACCGTGTGTTTAAATTGCTTCTCCAGGTAGAACTTTAGCTTCTAGGTCTCATCAGAAATTTTCAAAAGAACCTACCTCTCTGAGCTACCGCCAGTTTTTCTATTGTATGCATATACAAAAATCTCATTTTGAATCCTGATAAGCTCTTGGCTTTAATAATGTCTCAACACTGCAAGTTTCGTAGCTTATTTATCATGCACTGAATAAAAAAAAAATCCCTTTGTTGTTGGTAAATTCACTGCCTTTCAGTTTCCTTGAGTATCAGCTTGCTTTGTATTGTCTGAGGAGATAAAGGGGAACACCTCACTTAACCTCTCAACATCATTCTCTGTTCCCTTTTCAAGTAATTTTCATGTGCCTGCAATACTGTATAACTTGCATAAATGCTATCTTTTAAGAGAAAATAATGCAATCTCTCGGTATCCGTGTAACGAACTCTCTCCCTTGCATTCCACTGCCTAATAGCATTGTGGTTTTTTCCATTGAGGGATGCCTTATTCGATCGCTCTGACAAACTGCTGTTTTCTTGTAGCAAAATTGTTCAACACAGTGTTTTTACTGTTTTGTCAATAAGCAAAGGAAATAAAAACCTTATGGGATTTGCGCAAGAACATTCACACTTCGTATGTGAGCAGCATTTGAACTGGAGTGTGGTGGGGAAGCAGAGTGGAGGATGCAACCTGTTTACCGAAGTGCATGCCAGCAAGAACGATTGCATTCCCATTTGCTAGGATCTCACTTTGGACCCATTTTCTCTCTCCTTTCCTTTCCGCCGCTCCCTCACAGTATCTGATTCTTGCAGCTTTTTTTGTTTTAATTGCTAGTTTTGGACTGAAGTCTCTCTTTCTTTCCGCTCCCCCCCTTCTTTATTTTTTAAAAAAATAATCAAGTGTTTATCCTAACAGTGGACTCACAAGGTGAAAGTATGCGGTATCTGCTGTAGGAAAATGTTTCTAGTAGGACCTGCTGCTCCTTGAGGCATTTTCAGACAGCTGGGAGCTCTATAGAAGGGAGGATGTCAATCTGTCTCTGAGCCAAGTACTTGGCATCTCTCTGAATTTAGGCCATGTCTACAACTAAATTTCAGCTTTTTGATGATGAATTAATGAATGGTATAAAAGTGGGAATTGAATGAGGCCATTCTTTTTTTCTAATGACACGAGGAAAACCTTGAAAGCAGGAAACTTGAAGTTGATTCAAGTGATGCAGTCTTATATAATATGTACTAAGCCTGTGGAAGGTATTGCCACAAGCTAACTACAGATACTTCTGAGGATAAAAAGATTATCCAGAACTGCTTTAGATAAGACATAAACTGTTCCAGAGGATGGCGAGTTCAAAATGAAATAAGCCTTTCATTGACTAGGTGCTGTTTCTGTGCACCAATGTAACTGACCATGTCAGATAATATTGCATCCTTGTTTCTGGCCACTTGCTGGAAGCACACAGAATTAAGTAAATTTTATGTCATCTGATATGAGGGTGCAATTTCTGTGTTTGCTATCAGTTGTGAGTTTAGACTGGTTCAGATTATGTTAATTAGTCTATTTTGATGTCAGTGTTCCCTATCTGCTGTGACTGGCACAGTTCCACCCACCTATTAATAAATATGTTAATTAACTTCTATTAGGCACCTAAATGTGGCTCTGGAGCCAGGGAAGTAGTGACAGCTGATGGCCCTTCAGGGCATAAATGGTTTTGCACTATGATCAATATTCTCCACCGCTGAAAATGCTTCTTACTTTTTTGGACTTCCACTCCCTGAACTCTCCCTCCGGCGGTTGTTGACAGTACTGAAGTGCAACCAAGAGTTCAAGCAGGGTAGCCTTAAAAGCTGCCTTAATGACATCTATGGACAAATCATCTAACTCAGCTTTCATCTTCAGACAGGAGTTCAGAGTTCACAGATTTTGTTGTTAGGCAGCTTCCATTTTGATCCCCCTTCCCCCTCTGTCCCATCTAGCCAGTGCGTTAAAAGGCTGCTTAAAATATCCAGTTTCTTTCTCGATGCGTCAGAACTCCCCAGTACTCTGGGGATCAAGAAGAGTACAAATCCAACATTTCAGTGCGCTTGGTGCCAGAGGGACCTGTTTTCTAATGCTGTTTATGTCAACTTCATGGGTGGAACAAGCCCTGTTTGGAAGCAGCAGTTATGCTTGGCTCGGAGAGGGACATGCAGGGCTTGGGAGTTAACGCAGTTCCATCAGGAGACAATCTGGGTGGGCTCTGGATTAGCCCACCACAGGTGTGCTCATAGCCAGAGGAGGTGGGTTATGTGTTGGGTGGCCGCCTCTCCAGGCACATGGTCTTCTCTCCACTGGCCACAGTGATGTTCCCTCTGGCTGGAAGAAACATGTGAAAAGTGGTGAGGTGCAGGGAAAGGAAGCTGCAGCACGCATCGTTTTCCTCTTTCACTGAAGTCATAAAAGCCAAGACAGCCTGGGCAGGATGGGCATCATTCTGACCAGAAGATGTTTGTGGAAAGTTTAGATCATTGCATCTAAACTCTTTGGTGATCTCATTGAAAAGTTTTCCAATATATTCACGTGAATTGGACTCAGAACTTCCATTTTCGGAGAAGTCTTAGGCACACTGGAGCTGAAGACCTGCTGACACAGAGATGCAGACTAAATTTTTAGCCCTGTTGTTACAACGGAGCTGGCTTTTGAAGAAACCGCACACGCAATAAATAGCTCCAGTAACTTCAGCTCTAGGGATCCCTATGTAAAGTCATGCATCTGCCATGAGTACCAAACCAGCTGTTAGGTCATGCACTTCTGTGTCTGAGAATACTTCTCTTTGCTTCATGTTTCCTTCATACTGTCAGTTTTTAATATCTACTAAGACCCTACCTATATCTGTGGAAAAGTCTATGGAGCTTTCTCAGGACTTGCTGCTGTATGATTGGGATATTCTGGCACAACTGTGGTACATACCTTCAAAACGGTATTTGTAGGAGGCATGAAATAGTTTTCCTGGATGTTTCTATATCGGAAAGTTATAGGACTGGCAGCACTGCAGTTATTTATTCCTTTCAAGCTGCACTGCTCAGCTGTGTTTGCGGTTGGTAAGTACTAGCCTGAAGCAATCACTCTGTCATGGGAGAAGAGGTGTTAATTCCCTTTCTGTGCCACAGCAGCCCAGGCTCTGAACAAAGACACTGTGTACATTGAGCTGTGGAAACTTACAGGCTTGCAATTAGATGTTATACTGCTAACAGTGATTTGGGGTTGTTTTTCCTGTTACCTGGTGCAAGCGAGACAAACTCCTAAATGCAAAAGTTAATTGGTGGATACACGAGCGTTTAAAATGTTTCAGTGGACACAGGAGTTTTGATCCTTTTGTGCAGAGCTTGACCCTATGTCTGAACTGACAGCTAAAGGTGAAGGAGCTGCAGATCCTTAGTTACTCAGATGCGAGGTAAGAAGGATGATTCATTCAGGATGCTTGGGAGCCAAGGAGTGCCCGTGAGAGGAGCCAGGCTTTCCTGGCGGATGTGGGCGCGTTAATCAAGGAAGATGTGTTTGCTTTAGGGCATGACTCGTCAAACTTCAAGCAACACATGGTTTCTCATTTGGAGGAGGGGACGGATAGCATTAAATATTTTCACAGAGGACAATGGAAACCCTTGTACCTGTGTCAGACCACTGTGGTATTGTTTAGAGCAGGGAAATGTGAAGACCACATTGGATCTACGTACTCTCAATGTTAATCTCTGGGGTGTTCCCTGTGGGAGATGCCTTTAGTGCCAAGGCGCAGGCAGCAATTTCAAGATTTTGACTAAATAGAACTATCTGGGCAAAGAGACTGAAAAAGGACATAGGGTGAGGTTTGTTTTAATGCTAGCGAGAAGAGGGAGCCTGGGAGTCTTGTGTGGACTACAGCAGAGGTCGGGCTTTAAAAATCCAGCAAATATGTGGGCTGAGTATTTCCAGCAGCAAGTTTTCCTCCTTTGGTGTTTCTAGCAAAAATTGTAATACTTTGTGGTTAAAACAGCGAAGTAAGATGGAAGAAAATTGTATATTGCTCTTTGGAGAAACGGATGGGATGGCCTCGTTGCCTTACGTACTGACCAGTTCTTGTTCAGGTTCAGTTTTTGCCTTAAGATGCCAGTGCTGAAAGCAAAAGGCATCAGTCATGCTGCAGCGTTAGGCTAACAAAGATGCACCAGTCTGAACACCCAAGGACATTAACATTGGACCTTTTCTTCAGGAGGGGAAGAAAGTGCGTGAATATAGATCAAGGGGCCAGCAGCAGCCAAGCATTGTCAAAGCCAAATTACACACGGCGAGGATTTACCTGATAGAGAAGCACTATGGAGTGCTTTGTACGAAGAAGACGATCTCACAGAGGCAAATGTTAATTGACTTAAATATCTTTTTCTGTTATGACTAAGAAGTTCCAGAGCAGCTGACAGCTTTGTTCAGAGAGAGAGTTTTACAATACCTCTGACCACATTTAAAGTTTTTTAAAAGAATGCACATAAAATCCTAGAGACGTGTCCAGTTATTACATTGTTTGTGTGGGGTATGTCATAAAGCCAGAAGAGAGTGAAATTGCTAAGATGTTCCAAACTGAATTATGAGCCTAGATATAAAAATATTCTGGAGAAAAAAAAGTGTGTATTAACTGAGAATGCGAGAACTTTCGTTTCCATCTACAAGGGTGTGTGCGTTGTTCTCTATCTCCAGTTCTGTATGTCCTGTTGAATCAGCTGTGTAGGCAGTTATAACTTGAAGTTCTTTGTAATATGTTTCTCTTTGCAGTCAATCTTATATTCTTAATGAAGTCTTCTAGAAGGTAAAGAAGAATTTGTGATGAAGTCAAAAACCTGCTTGGTCTGAAAGTATATAACAGCCCTTTCTGTATAAGAATAAATACATAACATACTCCCTGTGTGTGGCTCATTCTCTAAAACAGGGCTGTTGTAAAAACTGTGTTTGCTTCAGAAAATCCAATAGTTCACCTATTCTGAAAACAGATTAATTTCTTTTAACAGAGATATTGGCATGAGTCTTGAAGAGACAAATTAGGCAAAAGATCATCAGGTGCTAGGAGTGCCTGTGTTTTAAAGTAAAACCTGGAGTTTGTATCTCTCATTTTTAAAAATGTTTATCATCTTGAGTCTTGCAGCTTTTGTTCAATAAAAAGTCAGATCTATATGTGCATAGAGGTAGGTCAGCATTGTTTTTGTGACTTCTTTGGAGAGTGTCTGGGAATCAGGGAAGTGACACTCTCCAAAGTCCTTAAAGAAAAAGTATTTATTAGCAAGGAAAGCAAGAATTCCAAACCGATTGTGTTATGCTCCATTTTTCGTTGTCTCCAGAAACCACTTCCTTTCCTGAGAGCATGAAAACCAGCCAAAAGGGCACTAACTACAAGTAGAAATAATTACACAAATTAGCCTTCTGAGACCTATTGTAGACATGGGCAATACATTTGAAGTTAAGATCTGTGTTCCCAAAGTTTGGATATGTTTGAGTTTCTGGTTTTGGCATGGGCTTGCCCTACTTCCAACTAACCCGTTTGCTTGTGTTTTCTTTGGATGTTTTTCCTGAGTGGGCTTTTTCACTGTGACTCATGCAGGATAAAGCAAACTAGTTTGGAGCATGTGAAAGCAGGCTTCCGAAAGAGTGCAAAGGCAAACCATATAAATCCTAGGCATACTAAAGGCTCGTCATTGAAAACCCATGGAGACATTCTTTGGACAGAGCAGTGCCTACAACTTACAGTTGATTTATTTTAATTATTTTTTATTTATTTATTGGTGTGATCCAGTTAGAGAATTTATTGTGTGTCAGGCAGAAGTGTTGTTTGGAACAGAACTGAGAGAAACACGGTTCAGTGGCAAAACAATAGATGAATTGAGAAGGTGGGAACACTGGAATTTTTAAACAATCTCATTTAATCGATTTGGTTTTTGTTTTTTTTCCCAGCTAGTAGGTGAAATTTATGGTGACATACAGAATGAGCCCTTAACTGAACATTTTAATGCTGGGCAAAATGGAGAATTCAACTAGCTTCTGATGCCCTCACCTGATTTTGTGTTGTTCTAAGTGGTGAATGCCATATTAAAACTTTTTTTATGGCCTTTTCATTGTTAGGTAGTGATCAGATGAAGCTCTTGGTTGTTTCATGAAGTAGATGTTACGGATGTTTTAAATTTTCATTTCCAACTTAAGTAGCTGCTAGGCTCCAATCCTGCTATAAGCTTCTCTTAAATGCAGTAATGAAATATTTATACACAATATCCATTTACATCTAGGTAATGGGTTTTGAGGGAAGGAAAAATGTGTTTATTTTTATTTAAAAATATACTGATACAGTGCATGTGCCAAGCAAAGGTTATAGAAAATATTGGTGACTTCCTTCAATTGTACCAAACCCACCAGTGACATAGCCATCAGAAGAGAAAAGCAATGATTTAAAAAATGGGAGTTAAAAAGCCATTTTCTAGGCCATATGATTCTGGCAAAAAAGTCCTGACCCGAAGGCTTCAAAATGTAGGGGGGCAAAAAATCAAGAACTCCAAAAAAACCCCCATACAAACCTCTCCTGATTGAATCCAGTTTCATTATTTGAGGCAGAGCGTGACTCGTGCTTGTTGAGCGCTTCAGATTAGCACTTCTGAGTTTTTCTAGGTTGCATTTTTCGATTGCGTTTCTGTGGCAAACTACTTTGTAGCTTGTCGGGGGGGTTGGAGGTGGGAGGTTGTTTACACACTGTGAATCAGTGACGAACGGTTCCCCCCCCCCAAACGTTCAATATCCGAAGCTTCAGCTGGGTTGATTAGCTGTGAACGCTTGCATATGCCGCGTGGCGGTGTTCCAGTTCCGGGATTCAATGAGCCTAACAACTTCAGCAGTCCGGATTTTGAGAAGCTCTGGTGGTGTCAGCTCCCATTGGCAAAGACAGAGAAGAGGGATAGGTCCTGTTTCAGCGAGCTGGATGGAACAGGATGATATGGGCACCAGTGGTACTTCTCTCTTCTGTCCCAGGTAGCTGTATGAGCTCTTCCAAACACAGGTTCTTTCCTGGATGGGAAATACCTCGAGTGGTGAAAGAGGTTGGTGCTGCCACTCTCTGCCTTTTTCCAGGGCTTACTCAGCTGTTGGAGGTGAAGCTCCATGAGCAAATTTAAGCAGGAGGAACAGTGGGACATGATGGAACAAGGGAGAAACGCTCTAGTGAGCGCAGTACATTTCTGCAGATAGAGATTTTGCTTCCATTTAAGCACACGTTATTCTTTAAACACAGAGGGCTGCACTTGTTTAATTTTTCTTTTGCATTATTGGCAGAATATCTGTTGAGAAGAGATGGAATAACAGCCAGGGAGAGGTTTACCAGGTCAGCAGAGTAGACAAGCAAAGCTGTCCAGCATATGGGTGTCTGCAGCCTGGGATAGACACTGCTCTCTTAACTTCCCAGGAATCCAAAAATCAGTGCCGTTCTTTCAGTCCAACCAACCAGTCATTTGGCCTGAACGGGTGGGACCTAACCCTAATCAGGCTATTTGCGGATATATTTTTCTTTTTGGAGGGTTACAAGTGAATGTGTTGAGAGAGGGTCTAAATGGTGAGTAAATGTGCTCTAAGAGAGGGCAACCAGAGCTTCTTACTGGAATCAGCAATGTTCTCCTTGTTTCAGCACAGAGCTAGTTGCATTTTCTTTTGTTCTTTCAACAGGTTAGTAATTACTGGTGCAGTAATTAGGCTTGATGGAGAGTATATAAGACGATAAATGGTTATTCTGTGCAGTAGTGGGGGATATTTGGTGCCAAGCTTATTATTTTCAGTCAAAGCTAATTATCTCTATTATAATACATGACTCTCTTTCTTGAATTATGAGTGGGAAACTGCTGAATAGATTTATTTTTTTTTTCAAAGTGCCCTGAACCATGGAGAGAAATGAAAATTAAAAACAATGAAAAGCCTGTTAGACAATGAGAAGACTCATCTGTAAAGCTATTTCTGACAGATTTTTTTTTTCCTCTTCTCTCTCATCTCCGGTTATATAAATATCAAATGCTTATCATGAAATAAATCGTTGCTTTACACATGGTACTAGGTATAAAAGCGTAGTTCAGACATCAGAGAGTGGGTTTAGTGGCTCTCCAGCTGCGTGGCCAACTGAAGGGACCAGCTGTGCTGACCTCCAAATCACTGAGGTGATGAAGGGATTTACAGGTGTTCCCATCAAGCACCTTTTGGAAAAAGTCCTGGCTGCCCAGAAGAGGCATCTGTTTTGCTTGTATTTAGGCCCTGGCCTGGAAATCTGGACAGGGAAGTGGTGAGCAATGTCAGAAGGGATTATACCATCTGGCAGGCTTTACCTTGAGTGATAAGGTCAGCAGGGAGAGCGCGGCTTTGATTAGTACGGTTTGTCTACCCTGCAGATGCTACCCTACCATTTATTAATAACGCCGTCATCCTCTCCTCCGCTTACATCACGGTTTCAATTTGTAGCAGTGACAGGGCTGATCACCTTTCAAGCCTCCGCCGGCTGATGCCAACTTTGCTTTGCCCCACACGTCTGAATTGTGCCGTAACTTGACTCTCTGACTGGCGAAACATGTAGCAGAACTCGCAGCTTGCTGCCAGCTGCTGCTTGGCTGGGCTCCTGGCACATCTTGCCCCAGCTCTCCCTACCCTTATGCCCAAATTTCCTTCCCGTGAGAGTCAAGGCTGGGTGAGAGGGTGTGGTGCACAACGATGCTTCGTCCGGGGGTGCTGGCAGACCCCCCTGGCGTAGCCAGTCAGACCTCGGAGCTGGCTCTGGGCGCGTGAAGTGGTCGCTGAAATACCTTCATTGGCTATGTAGGGTGATTGATGGAAAAGGCAGCTGCCCGCTGTTGAATGTGAATGCTCCTCTGTTAAGAAGGCACGGGGCAAAAAAACCCAACAAACCCAACCTGTTATGATTTCCTGCTTTCTATATGTGTTTTTCCAAATTTTTCTAAAATTGTGATTTATTTTTTTTCTAGTTGAATTTTATTCCCTAGGGACAGAGAAGGAGTAAAGCTTCCCTGTGCATTTACAAGGCAGCTTTCCTTAGAAATTCCACAGCATGCTTTCCCATGCGCTACGCAGCAGATGTTTGAAGCTGGTCGGTGTAATGTGTTGCGTTTTGCAGTACTTTAATACGTGCTTTTGAAAGACAAGCAGTACAAAGAGGAACTGAGTTACTAAGATGGATGGAATTTTCACAGCACTAGTATTTGCCTGTCTTTGGTTACTGCCAGTAACACCACCCCAAACTATCACTGCGCTGCTCATCCGCAGTCTATGCTAAACGCTGCTCGACTCCCATTGGAAAGTCCGTTATTTACCTTCACACTAATTTTTCTGGTGGTCCCTTGCGCCTCATAAAAGCTCTGTTTATTGACCTTATAGATTTTTATATATCTCATAAACTCCAGACTTTCTAGTTTTTTTCTGGTAGTGCTGTTCTAATATGCAGGTGGTGTAAGTGGGCTACTGTTACGCTGTTTGGATGGCATAGGTGTTATTTATTTAAATTTATGATGCGGTACAAACCCTCCTTCTCAAATTCAGCATGATCTTGTGAACTCCGTACAGGCAACTCAACCTGGAGATCTCTATCCGATGTTAAGTTCATCATTGTACTGTCTTAATTCTTAATTCAGGTTAGTAATGGCATTTCAAGAGCTGCCTTTTAGCGGAGACTCAGCAGAGCCATAGCAAAGATACCTTATGATACAGATTCCTGGTGAAAACATATTTTGGTGAAAATGAAAGATGCTTTCCACCAAGCTGCTTATAGATCCTATTAGGCAATAGCTCTATATTCAGTAAGAGTGACAGAGAATTAATAAAATAATAAAAAAAGCAAGCACTGTTCCAAGGTGGTGGTGGTGGTGGTTCAGATTTTTTCATAATGTCATTATCAATTAAGGTAGTTTCTGGACAAGGACGAGTTCATCTGTATTAGCATTTGGTAAACAGTTATTTGCCTGAAAGGGTTGTAAGATAGGACCCTGGACTGGCTACAGGCTAATAGAAGCTGTGTCAGGGCTACCAAGAAAGCAATAATACATGAAGTTAAGACATCACAGTCAGCTACACTTTAATTTGCATCTAAATAGGGATATTAAAATATTTATCTGAGATGCAGGAGAAGCATAAGCCCCTTCCCTTTCACAAGACAAATGTATCTACGACACAAACAGACGAAAATAGAGACAGTTTTCACATAAATCAAACATGTAGCACTCACTCCTTCATTCCTTGGTCTGAGAAGTCAAAATTTAGTAGCTAGCAAGTAAATACTGTAAAACATAGCATTAGCTGATTAGATCTGGCAAGAAGTAGAACTCCAGATTATGAACTTGCAGTACCAGAGAGCAGGAAAATCCATTAAACATAAGCAACACTAACTCTTAACTACAATCTTGTATAGATATGTCTCCAAACTATAACTCAAAAAGCCAAACTAACCCACTTAACAGCTGCAGACATCTCGACAGAATAGCTTTAGGTGCTGGTAGCCTATTTTTGTTTTATGTCTCTCTTTCATAGCTGCAACTTAACTGTTTTAAAGTGTATCTCTGTGGGAATTGATGGGTTTTATTATGTACGTTTCTGTACTATAAGAATGAGAATGATCGATTTTGCTTATGCTGGTTGTTGTTTGTTTGGCTGCGTGACAAGGTTGCTATCAACAGAAGGGATGAAGCATGAGGTAATGACTACAACTTAAATAAGAACACTTGTCATACCTGCTTTTTGCTTGGACCGATCACAAGGATCAGGGCATAGTCAAATGCCATGTGTGTTTTCTTTCATGTTTACAAACTGGCAAGCTTAATGGAAGGTAATCGTAGACATTTCTGAGCAACTCCCTTCACCCCTGAAATCAAAGCTACTAGTGTTGTGTTAAACTACTTAGAATCTACTGAGAGTTTGAGATAAATGTTCTGTGAACTAAGCACAGAGACCATTTCTTACAAAGGGATTTTAATTATTTCTTTTTACTTACAATCTGGAAGAAATTATGTTCAGCCTTCTACATACTCCTCTTGCTGAAGCCTTGCTTGCCTACTCCTGATGATTTTCTTGTTCTCAATGTGCCTGGAAATGGTTTCCAGAATTAGCTGCTCCATCACCTTCCCAGGCTCAAGTAGTTCCCTGCATTCTCCTTCGTGACCTTCCTGAAGACAAGAGCGACGTTTGCTTTCCCCCAGTCTTTGGGCACTCCTCCCAGACACAGTGATTGATTAAAGACCACGATTAAAACTGATCTTGCAGTGACGTCTGCTAGCTTCCTCAGCACTCATGGACCGGTTTATATATCCAGTTTGCTTATGTATTCCCTGCCCTGATCCTCTTCCACGTACATCATTCTTGTTCCAGCCTTTCCCCTTGGTCCCTGGGATCTGAGCTTCTTGAAGGCTGGTCTTGCGATGCCGTCAGGGGGGCATTCAGTACTTCGGCCTTTTCCATGTCTTTTGTCTCTAGGTCTCCCTTCTTCTTGAACCATAGCCCGCATTTTCCCTAGTCTGCCTGTTGTCAGCTGCCTACTTCTAGGAGTCCTTCTTGTTGTCTCTGATGTCCCTCACCAGTGCCAGTTTCATTTGGGCTTTGGCTTCCCTAACTTTGTCCCTGGATGCTCAGAAAATGTCTCCATGTTTCTCCCAGGTTGCTCATCCTTCCTTTCACCCTCTGTAGGCTTTCTTTTTTGTGTTGTGAGTTTGGCTGGGAGCTATTTGTTCATCCACATAGGCCTCCAGGCATTTTTATAAGCCAATGGGATGGACTGTTCTTGAGCTTGGGGAAGATGATCCTTGAATATTAGCCAGCTTTCTCATGCCTCCCTTCCCTCCAAGGCCTTATCCCATCAGGCTTTTCTGAGCAAATCTTTGAAGAGTATGGTGTCTGCTCTCCTGAAGTCCAGTGTTATGAGCCTGCTTTTTTCCCCTCCTCCCTGCATTCAGGATCCTGAACTCCACCATCTTGTAGTCCCTTCAGCCAAGGCTGACTTTGATCTGCACATTCCCAGCGAGACCCTCCTTGTTGATGTGTATGGGGTCCAGCAGAGGACATCTATCCATTGGCTCCTCTTGGAGGAGAAACTTGTCATTAATGCTCTCCAGAAACCTTCTGAATTGCTTATTGTCCTTCTGTGCTGTCCTTCCAGCAGATATAGGGGTGGCTGTAGTCCTCCCATGAAGATCAGGGCCTTCAAATGTGATGATGCTGATTGAAGTTAGTTATACTGCTAGGGCGATCTTATGAGGGAAAGGAAGGAACTATAATGATGATAGAGAATATTTATGTTAGTCCAGGACGGTGGAAGCATATTCACTCTTGTGTACTGCCCTGCCAGATGAAAATGTTACTCCTAAAAGGCCTCTCCTACCTGCAGACTTATTAGCCATGCTAGAGATTACTGTCCCCTCTGACCAGTGGTTCAGTATCATAGAAGCTGCTCATAAACCTGTTCAAGTCAGGGTAACCCAAATGAACAAAGACTAAATATTTCAGCATCTTAAGTTAACTTCACTAGTTTTGTCTGAAGCATGCTCACTCCTTTGCAGGTCAGCTCGCTGTAACCTATGACAAGAGTGAGAGGCAGCTGGAAAGATCATCTTCTTCAACTGGCATACGTAGATCTGAAAAAGGACTTCTGTCTTTGGCCTTGTTCCGCTCCAGGCATACTCCGCATATGACTAATTCAGTTTTTAAAAGAAACCCACAGAATTCTTACCCAAAGAATTCTGCTGGCACAGCATTCCTACTAGGAGCAAGAATGAGCTACAGTCTTGTCTTGGTCTGGAAGGTGAGAAATCTGATGGTATTTGCAATTATTGGTCTAACCTGGAAAGGAGTGGCTAGTCAAGAGTTGAACAAAGTGTGAAAGAAATGCTCCTTGGAGATGAGGGCTGCAACATCCACTGGGCATTAACTCGTACCCCTGAACTTGTGAGGAAGAGATAGCATTTGAAGAAGGCAGAAAGAAACCCAGAAAAGATACTGAATAAACTGGAGTCTGTCAAAGGTAGACATCAGAGGATAAATGCTTGACTGAAGAGATTTTAGTAAAGTGCCATCATGACTTGAAAGCTTTTTTCCAGTTGAGCGTGGCGCTAACAATGCTAAGGTTGCAGGTTCAATTCCCGTTTGGTCCCCATCTGTTGCCTGGTGTAGTCAAGAGGTGGTGTCCCTGGCAGCAGGGAGGCTGGATTAAAATGATCTCTAAGGTCCCTTCCAGCTTAGGCCATTCTATGATTCTATGATTCTATGATTCTGTGATTCCTGGGCCCACGAGGACTGTAAGTGCTAGTTTCTTCTTCTTTCTTCTTGATTAGCTGCAATTTGCCATTGGTTGCCTAAAGTTCTGATAAAGTTTATTTAAGTCTTAATTTAGAAAAGACTCGGACTCCTTTGGTGGGGCCACATCACGAGCAAGGTTGGTGGGGACTAGACTCAGCCGCAGGAGAAGTCCTCCTCAGGTCCAGGCAACACGTGGTCCTGCTGCACCAATGGCTGGATGGACGGAGGATGCCTGAGGAGTGTCTGCAAAACCCAGGGTAAAGAGCCAAGGCCCTCCGGCAGAAATTCGTGACAAAATGGCCAGAGATGATCAGAAAATCGACCAGGTACACTTAAGCTCTCCACTCTGGGTGACTGAGCACAGCGTCCACACTTCCAAAATGTACTCTTGTGGTGGAAACAAACCCTGCAGATTCCAGTATCTGTGACAAACTGGCCATGTTCTGCCATCCCAGTAGTCGTACTCACCCCTTTTGCTCTTCAGCTCAATTTTTTTCTGAACTGTGAATGCCACTTTTCTCAGAAATTCACATGCAAGTTTGCCATTGTGCTTCTACCACTATCACCCTCACACCTCACATGAGCTATTTTTTCAAGATTTTCTGAAATTCTGTGCTCTAAGTCAGATAATGATACATTTATTTCATAGTCAAGCAACTGGGTCTTCCTTCCACAGGGTAAGCCAAACGTGCAGAATGGTAACAGCAGGTGAAGAGGTGCCCTAGCACACCTATTAGATGCAGAAATTGGATATTTTAGAGTTGGAAGTTGCTTTTTAATAGGTTCATGTGGTAGTGGTAATGACAGATGTTACTAGAGTTTTCGAAAACAGACATTTTAAAGTAAGGGAAAATAGGTTTAAAGGGATCTCATGTGAACCCAAGAGCCAGTGCTTATGTAAAAGTGAAAAAAAAACCCCAAGGGAGAAGCAGTAAGTATTAAGAACTCCTAAAACTCGAGCAACTGAGTTGTGCATTTCTGGATTTGTTGGAGATTTTCCACAGATATTTCCTATGGAAAGAATTTATGAATCAAAGCGTAAGAGCTGTCCAGGGAAGATTGGTCCCACATGGATACTGTTGCTGTTTTAATTCATCCAAGTCTTCCAAACTATTCACTATGAACAGATTGTATTCATAAGTACAGGAAGCATTTGCATTTAGTACAGTTAAATTAGCTGAAGCAGAAATTAACACACTCCATGTAATGTTTAACTAGAAAACAGAGTATTTGTATGGTCAGAATGAGACATTTAGAAGGAAAAGATACAGCAAGCCAAATTCTATTCTTGTTTGGGGTTGCCGTAGGAGTGCGGCAGCATAGTTCAGAGCAAACCATGGTCAGATTAAGTTGCTTTTTATTTGCATTTGCCTTCTTGTGAGTTGTTGTTTCCTATTTATGAAGAAAGAAGAGCTGAAGATTACATATTTTTTAGCATCATGGAGAGTAGCCAAGAGTACCCTGTGGGGACCTATCTAGTATAAATTTGAGGAAGGAGGGAGATGTCATTTATCATATTTTGTTTTAAATAATGCTACCTGGGAATCAGTATATTTCTCTTCTCCTTTTCCTCTTCAAAAAGTCCAAACTGATACCACCCACGGAACAATTTTTGACTGTGAGGTTATGACCAACCTCAACTCTTCTAGAAGTAGGATTGCAAGAGTTTGTGGATACCTTTGCATTCTCAGACACGTTTAGCAACTCGTATCACTGAAGCTCAAGATTTTTTTTAAAAAAAACCCGACCTCGAGTTCTCTTTTAATTATCTTCCCTGGCATAAACATTTTGCAACGAGCTTATCTGTATTAGGAAGGTTGTACTTGTTTAAATGTATTAGATAACACATACCTACACTTGCAAGAAGATTAAGGATGGGCAGAAATTACACTGATGTTTCGTAATGCTTATGCAAATACTTTGCATCCAGAAATACCCCAAGTACTAGGGTTCCTGTTGCTTCCCAGCTTCACCCTGGCCAGATTCAGTGAAGCACATCATGCATATGACAAAATCTTTGGAAAAGTAAACAGAGTTTAGGTTTTTAGGAGTTAAACTATTTATTTGCTTCAATGGGCAATCCCATCATTACAAAGTCGACCGCTTGGAGTTGTCAAGTGATGCAGAGATTGTTTCTCCAACACTGGGCATTTTCTCTCGGGACTGAATATGCCCCAGGTCGTATCTAGACTGGGATATGTAGATCACTCTGGAGCTATATGGGTCCAAGCATAAGCTAACTTCACGTTAAAGGGAATCAAGGGGTATATCCCGACTTTTGATGCCGCTTCCCCCCCCTTATACTTTGGTTTTCACACCCACCACGTGAGCTCAATGAGAGTGGCAGTACCCAGTTGCCCCTGATCTGGAAAATAAGGCGACAGAAAGGACCAATTCAGCGAGTGCTCCCACAGTCCCCCACCTCATGTCCAGCATATCTTTCCAAAACAAGGTTCTTGCATGCTGGCCCAGCATTACAAAGAGGTGTTTGATGCTGTTGCAGTGTGTTCTCTGAGACATAGGATATCCTCCAGTTCCTTAGGCTTCTCGCTCCAATTTCTCTTCAAGAGCAAAAGCTGAAAGCCTGGTATGTCAGTATTTAATTATTCTTATTGCACAAGGCACAAACAAAACATCTACCGGTAATCATGGATGTTTTTAAACCATAAGCTAGTCTGTATTCCCTAGCAGTTGGGGAGAAAGTTGATCTTTCCTGAAAATACTAAAGCAGATGGGAGCAGTGTGAATGCCAGAATATCCCTGCAAATTCTCTGAACATGAAACGGTTTTGGACAGTTCAGGACATCTGGAGTGAATACTGGAGAGGGAAATGAAAAATTTCTTGAATGTACTTAACTGCTGAAATAGAATCACAGTGGTGTAGTCATGCAGAAACCCTGAATGAAATACATGCGTGGATATGGCAGAATGCTTTAAAGGAAGTCGGCCTGCTAGGAGCAGAACTATTTTTGGTCTTCTAATGAAGAAAGCAGCTGTATTTGAGAAAGACAGTCCCTCGCTGCTTGGAAAGTCAGCTGGAACTCTTTCTGGGTCCTGATGTTCATGGTTGCAAGAGGAAAATCTTATGTGTAAGCTCTTTCAGCCCCAGAGAACCTTAAATGGCAGTCATCTAGGGTTTTGAAGCACAGCTGGGAGCTTCCTGGGCACAGATTCACAGACTTCTGCTGGAGCCCATGGTCACTCTGTGGTGTTCAACCACTCTTGGAATGAGCATTTCTTTAGGAGGCAGCAAGGATCTGGCAAAGTCCTCCGAGATGTATGTTGAACATAACATTGAATTCTACCCTTTTTCTTTTCCTCTTTT
>NW_009724682.1:51939-57981 GCF_000703405.1 Apaloderma vittatum | reverse complement strand
CTTGAGATGGCACTAAGGATAAGGTGTTCCAACATTTCTGTCTTGCCATCCAAACTCACTTGTGGCTTTACCACCTGTGTACCATTCATGGTTTCAAACTCATGCTGCAGTCACCTTGTGTGCCCTCCTTCCCCATCACACATTCCAATCCATACTCTCAGACTCTGCTACAGGGTGACTTACAGGGACTCTGTATTTAGCAGGAAGAGTGTGGCTGCTCTACAGTTTCTAATGCATTCTTCTGTATTTTATTCATCCCTGACAGGGGGTTTGGAGGGGGTGGGGATCTGAATAAAGTGTGTAAAATTTGCTGCCAACAGCATGATAATTAAAAAAGAGAAGATAGCAGTATATGTAGTAATATTGTTACATGTGCACAAAGCAGGGCTGATATTCATGCTGGAATTTGGGTATTTCTGAGCCATGTGCCTTTAAGACCTACATAATACTGCTGCATTACCTCAGGGGTTTTCTTTTGAATTTCCAGCTTCAGAGAATCAGGCTTGTCTGTTGGTTTTTTTTTTTTCTTTCTTCCCCTGACGGCACTGTCAAAACCTGGGGATGTTTATTTCAAAGGAGACTCACTGCATATAAGATATTATGGTGTGATGAGACATGTTGCAGTAAATAAGGGTAGAATCGTGGGGACATCTCTATTATAAAGATGGCATGGCTGAGATGACTGTTACCTCCCCGTTGTAATGCCAGCTTTTTGACTTCGGACAGCTGCAACTGATTTTTCTCTATTACTCTCTGACATCTGGTGGCAGCACCAGGTAATGCAGTTAATTTGCTTACAATCTTGCCGAGAGGGTAGCCCGGCCATTAGATTTTGAAGCTTCAGTAGGTTCGCTGGAAAATAAACCAAGTTAGCTCTTGAGAGTGCATTTTGGAGTGGTTTTCCCCCCTGGGTAAGAACACTTGTAGAAGGATGGGATTTGAGCAGGCCAGACCCTTAAATAATTTGTCTTTCTAAATATATATATATTTATTTATAAACAACATTAGAAATTAAATGTTAAGCTTGCATTAACATGGTGCATCTTAATTTAAAATATTGCCAGTGAAATTTCACTAAGAACTGCTTTGATACTTAGAGAGCATAAGGCTGATGATAGCAATGCTGCAGAAGAGGTGAAGGCCGTTGGCTGGCTCTTCAGTGTTTTCTTGCTCTTACGATTAATTCCCCAAATGAGTTAGAGTTTGCTGGTTAGCTCTGAGAAAATGGTCAAGTCACTAACAAGTAACGTGGCTTCTCTGTGAAGACCAGTAGCAGGAAGAGATGGGTGAAGTGTTGTTAATAGGAAAGCAGGCAGCTTTTTAATGGATTGGTTTCTAATTCACAGGTTCTCCCTGTAATACCCATTTTCTTCCTTCTCGCTGGGTAAGAGCAGGGAGTCCTCAGTGGGAATGTAAAGTGATAGTGATTAATTTTGTGCGGCATACTGCAGATTGCACTCCCATTCCAATATTAGGCAGAGTGCTTGAAAATCCATGTTTTTCTCGCCAGTCTCCAGTCCCAAGATAAGAAACCAGCCAGCTAATACTGGAAGGCATATTCCCCACAGCTTCTTAGCTGTGCAGTGAGAAACACTCACTGTGTTCAAGAAGGGGCTTTTCTGCCATGACTTCGGTTTTGCAATCTGTGCCATCTTGTCAGTTCTTATATATGAATGGCATGGCGTTAGCAGAGCCTGTCCCATATTTCTCTGGCAATCAAGTGAGCCAATGGCTATGAATATCTTCTTTTTATTCTCTTCCTTCTTGTTTCTTTTTTTGTTATTGTTGTTTACTGGTTTCAAAGCCTCCTCCATACTGGATTTTGTCTGACAGATTTCCCACCTTTGCTTCTCAGGCACAGTTGCCATTTATTCATTGCTGTGACTTTTCTAGCAGAGTAGATGGCTGCACATCCTAGTTCTCCGTGTTTGCTGCTAGATCCTCTGAAGGCAGGGCAGAGCAGGAACAGGGATGGCTCTTCAAACAACCCTCCTGGCTACTCCCACAGAAAACCTAGGGCAAATGTCAAAAGTTGATGTCTATCAGCATCGCAGGACTCATCGTAGAAGAGACTTTGTGAAAGACTGGCCATGTTTAGCACATAGGGCAGTTTTGTGGCAGCCTGGATTCTGCCAGAGCCCCGACATCTATGTATGTCTTACTGAAATACCTGTGGAGCGCTGGCCCAGCTCACAGGAAATGCAAAGCAGAGAGACTGCAGTGGACTTTAGGCTACACCAAATGTGCTTCTGGATAAGGGGCTGGTGATGCCGAAGCCTGGTTTGGATTTCACAGCACAGGAGACTGTTAGATGTCTTATCTCTGAATAAGTCTGTTGGGAAGCTACTGTCCAGATGGAAGTTGGTTTCACCGAGGTGAAAGCAGCTGTGGTTACAGGCAGTTGTTTGGGGTCACAGGGGTGGAGGTAGCAGTCAGGGACAGGGCTCAAGTAATGTGCTGCAGCCACGATAGCCATGGGATCAGTCACCACTGAAGTAAAGGCTTGAGCTCTAGGTGAACTGACAAACTCTTGCCGCAGCCCTCTGCCATCTCCCAAACAGGCAAATCCCCAGCTGTAACATGCTCCAGCCATGCAGGACAGAGGGTATCACAGAGGGTGTTTTGGGGAGAACGAGCATGCTCCAACACCACAGAAGATATGATTCCTCTGGGCCAAACATCTTATCTTGTAGGGCAGCTGCACTTTGCCTCTCTTGCTTTGGCTGATGGAGTCAGGCTGTGATGCAAAGGACTGAGCTCCAGAGAAAGGTGTCAGGGTAGAGAAAGAAACATCAGGATGCCTTGAGCTTATTGTCCCCATCCTTTGTGGTTTGCTTTGGAAATTTTTAACAGAAATCACACCACAGGAACGTGCCCGAGTTAATACTTCCCTTCCTGCTTTGTCCTGTTGTTGGTAGGACCAGGAATTTAATCTCTTATTTTGAAAGTATTTTGCACAGGGACTTTGGTGATAATAGCCACAGGGCTTTTTTCTAGCTAGACTGTTACAGACATTTCATCCTTGTTCGTAGTATTAGTGCAGCATCCCATGTTGTAGAAAAAAAGCCTCTAAAAATTAAACCCTGAGTTTTGCAAGGATGTTTAGTAGTCTGAATTACCCTCAAGTCCTTTATAGCTTATTGGGCAAAATATTTACCGTATGTGTTTTCCCACAGTGAAAGACAGCTAGACTTGATTAGCTGTTTAAATGCTCACATGTTTTGAATGGGAATTGAGAGGAAGCTCTTGGTTGGTGGCAAAGGCAGCAGGAAGGACAACACAAGCCTGTGAACTGCTGCAGATCTCCAAAGCAATAAAACTGCACTCTGCAGTCTTTTGTGTTCAAGATAACTTAATCTTAACCTTTTGCTATGTATAGCAATAATTTCCTGCTTACCAGTGAGTAAGTGATCATGGGAAAGTCTACTCAGTCTGTTTGTGGCGAAGGAACAAGTGCATAGATCTTGGATTTTCAGTGAACCCAGGACTGTCTTGGTCTATCTCCTGCCTTAGAGAACAGTGTCGCCTTCATATCAATTACTGTCTCCTCTATGTGGCAAAGGATAGTTTCTGCTCAGCTTCCTGTCAGCTGGCTTTTGCGTGAATCTGAAATAAACTTGGTATGCTGAATTGTTGTATTTTGTGTAGTGCAATGACTCTGAATTCTGCAGTGTAGCCTACACTTTGGCAGAGAGGTTGTTTCATGGAACTTTACTATCGTGTAGCACCCCTGGAGTAGTTAAACCAGTCGCTTCTGTATGGAAGTACCAATTTTCTCTCTTTTAGCTACCTTTGCTGCAATTTAGCAATAGGGTCTAAGTGGCGACAGGACAGCTCTCTGATTGCTTTCATACACAGCGTAAGACTTGAGAGCTAGTAGCACAGCCTGTCTGTAGGAACGTCCCAGCGCTGTGAATTTTTAGCACTGCTCTGAGGAAAAAGAGCTCAGGAACCCGCCACCACTAAGCCAGGAGGGGTTTGCAGTTGACTCCTTTTGAGCAGAAAATGCCTCTGCAATGGAATCAAAGATTTTGATTTTAAACCTTCGTTTTACATTTGGGAGAGACTTTTTTTCCTGCCCAGTTTTTAAAATAGGTCAAGATTGAGATCCAGATCATCATAAATCACTCTCCCTTTAAAGGCAAATGTTTTCCGACGTGGCCCAAGGGACTGAAGTGAAGTCCGATGAGGCACGCAGCCCTGCATTTTATTCCTGGCTTTTCCAAGCTGTCTCTGCTGTGTTTTTCTCCATCTGGAGCGCAGCGCTTACCTTGCACTGCTGTTGTGGGGATTAGTTAATCCCTCTGTTTGCATGGTGCTTTGAACATGCCCAAAAGAAAGGCTGTTACTTTAATTGCCTCCTGGCTCTGCGCGGACCTCTGTGACAGCAGGGTCTGAGGGCCCAACGGGTGGGCAGAGCAAGGCACCTGTGCGCCGCAGCAGCGAGCAGCCAAGGCCACCCGGTCTGCTGCCTTCCCAGGGCTGCCTGACCCACCTCCCTGCCAGCCCAAACAGAGGGGCACACCGTCCCCGACGTGGGGTGTGCCTGACCGGTGGGTCGGGCGTAGGCTCGCCAGGGCTCATGTTGACTTCCGAGCCTCTGGTGGAGGAGCTGCCTGCGCTGATGATGAAGCTGCCATGGGAAGGTCTTCTTCAGCAAGACTGACTTGAAGGTTGCTATGCGTCTAGCACCAACGTTTAGAAATTTGGTCCTAAATTTAAAACCCAAATGGTTATATCAAGTTATCTTTTGGTGTCTGGAACAGAGGAGAGGATTTGACCTTTGCTCACAAGATGCCAAATCACCACAGAATGACATCCTACATCACATGCAAACGTCTGAGGACAAAATGGTCATGCAGACATCTTAAAGGTGAATTATCAACTTTATCTGTAATCTTCTAGGAATCTAAGGCCATAAACCAGATCACTGGTGCTGTCTTTAGAGGGCAACAGGGTTTGTGTAGTTTTTTTACCAGAGGAGTCACCTACTTGAATTTCTCTGTTCAATAGCTGACTGTGTTGTTTCTGAGGGGAAGGTTAGCTCAAGTAGAACAGGAGCAGGTTAAAGGCGTAGCAAGGATACTAACCAGTTGTAGTTACAGCAATAAGCATTTACATCCCGGTGATTGGTTTTCTTTACATCTCTTCTTACAAAAAGAGATGCACTAGTAAAGCATATAGAGCTTCACAGATGGGTTGTAAAATATCAATAAAAACATTGTGTAGCATTTGCTGTTTCATTTCCTTCCGTCTCTTTATTTGCTGTCTTACTTTATTGCTCTTCGTTTTTTGTCTTGTCAGTCTCTATTTCCTCTGTTCCTTTTTGGCAAAGTTATTTCCAAGTGGAACTGGCTGCCAGCATGGTGATGCTCATGCAGTCATGCTCCCCCCCCCTGCCAGCAGCCCATAGTCTTGGTGAGGTTTGCTATACAGGAGCCACAGAAAATGCAGTCCAGAAACAAACAGAAGACAGAATTTACTTTGCTATCATCACGACAATGGATCCTTTTACAGTGATATATTCAGGACGCTTGGATGCCAGTGGGAGGAAGTGGAATACAAGAGAACACAGAAAGGACCTCCAGAAAAAACATTTGAGTTACTAATCATGCATCAGGATACAAATTTAGGATGACAGTGCTGTATGAGCAGTGGTGGCTATGGTCAGGCTGTGGTAACCTGCTGGAGCAGTGGTCTGGACTTTCCATTGCAAGGAGGAGGATTAGTATGAAAAGAATATCTTTCTTATCTAAGCTGAAGAACTGCTGCATAGGTGTAGCCTTCAGATCGAGCATGAGAGAGGGCCTGTGGGGAAGGCTTGAATTACTCCACTTCTCTGAAGAAGAAAAAGAAAACATGATCATAGCTACAAAAACCCATCCAGGAACACCACGCTGCATCAACATGTTTCTGGTGTGAATGCCAGTCTGGCCATGAACATGCTTACTACGCATTGTCTGAGAAGATGTATTTTGATCCTGTAAGAACTGAGTTTCACCCATCTTTATTTAGTCAAGTCAATGCTACATTAAGCATTCC
>NW_009724682.1:32758-51920 GCF_000703405.1 Apaloderma vittatum | reverse complement strand
GACTCACAGCCATGGGAACTGTAGTGTGAGACCTGCATGTTTACTGGGAAACAGAGCTTGGAGCTGACAGACTCAGCCCAAATCTCATGCTGGAGTGATACCAGTGTGTTGTGAGGTATGGATTACTGTCATTTCCATCTTTCTCCATGTGCTTTGCCACAATGTAAAGGGCTTATAGATGACATTTGATATAAAGCAGCATCTCTAAGAGGGGGAAGAATAATGGTTGGTTAGCAGCACAGCTGACTGCCCATGTATGTGTCATTTCAACATATACTGACCTGCCTTCTTCATTTAAAGCCATATGCCCTTTGTTTTTCTCCTGCCATGAGCTATGTTTCACAGAATAACCCAAAGCCTTCCTGAGGGCACTTCCTTAGTCATCAAGTTCCTCTTGGCCACCCATGAAGCCATTTTATGCCTTCTTGACAGTGTCCCTCGTGCTAGTTACTCTGATGCGAGCTCCTCCTCCTCCAGAAAAATTAACACAGTTGCCTTGGGTAATGTTCATTCTGCTAATGTGTTTTGCTGCGATAAGAGGAATGACTGTCACTTGAGATAGTTGGAAAAGGAAATGAGGAATTTATTCAGCAGAGTACAAATCATATTACTTTCTCTTTCAGGGAGCCAGCAGGTACCAGTGGTTGGTGTAAGGTGGAGCATTGCATGGTATCAGAGACGTGGTTGTGATCCAAACCACGTGGATGCTGTGCCTTCATCATGTGTTGCTTTCTCCCATCTCCCTCTTTCCTCCAAAAGTGAGTGGATGGAAGTTGTTGACTCTTATTTGCTGACTGATGGAAGAACAGCCTTAACACTCCTTTTTCTACATATCAGGCCATTGCTGTTAAAACCCCATGTAGGGGCCTTTCTTCAGTCCTTTCTGCTCAGCCCAATGGAAGACCAAGGCTCCTTTCCGTCATCTCTGCCCAGGCTAGGTGCCGAGTCCCCACCGTGCTGGGACCTTGTGCTCTGGGTGGTGGGAAGCTGTGCCTTGCATTCAGGTTCTGCCGCCTCTGCCTGAGGGACACAAAATGGCTGAGACCTCTGCGGTTGGTAGGCAGAGTTTATCTCATGGCTTTGCACAGAAATGCCCAGGCACTCCTACGTGGCTTTGGCTGTTGGGTCAGCTCTTATTGCCCCGGTTTTGGTTTGGTTTGTTTGTGCAGGAGGAGAGTGGAGAGTAGGAGGACCTGTTCTCTGTGGCTGGTGGGTTACCCTCGCTTTGATTTTACTCTTTGACATGCTACTTTTCCTTGGTTTCTTTGGCCTCATCTGCCTGTGCAGTTGGTGGTGGGAGAAATACACGAGCAATGCTCAGCTGAGCGATAGTGTCACTGAAGCTTTGCTATGTCACACAGAGTCCTCTGGGACTCCAGCAAGGCTGCAATCTCAGTTTCTTACCTTCATTCACCTAGTGTAGCTCCATATCTGCTGGATCTATCATGTGCTCACTCCACCTACCGAAGCCTGATCAAAGTCCACAGTTTCCAGTATGTGAGGCCTTGGTCAGATCTGTTTGGCCTGGGGACCATGTATGACCTGAAGAAGGCAACTTCTTCCAGCAGGAGTGGCCCAAACTGCAGCTCCTGAAGGACCAGCTCGGTGGTCCTGGCTGGTTTGACCCTCACATAGGTTTTATCTGTCTGCTGCCCTGGGCAGCTCTGTCCTTTGTTTTGCTGTCCTCCTGGTGACCATCGGTGTTGGAGATGATAAGATGTGCTGGGGCAGTAGGTGCCCTCCCTTGCAGGTGTTGCCTGGTACGTAGAATCATTTAATTTGGAAAAGACGTATAAGATCATCAGGTCCAACCATTAACCTAGCACTGCCAAGTCCACCACTAAACTACATCCCTAAGCACCACATCTACACATCTTTTAAATACCTCCAGGGATGGAGACTCCACCACTTCCCTGGATAGCCTCTTCCAGCGCTTGACAACTCTTTCAGCAACAAAAATTTTCCTAATATCCAATCTAAAACTCCCCTGGTGCAACTTGCAGCCATTTACTCTTGTCGTATTGCTTGTTTCTTTGGAGAAGAGACCGACCCCCACCTCACTACAACCTGAAAAGGTAGTTGAGAGTGATAAGGTCTCCCCTTGGCCTTTTTTTTCTCCAGCCTAAACAACCACAGGTCTCTCAGCTGCTCCTCACAGGACTTGTTCTCTAGACCCTGTAGAGCTGCAACCTCTCTCCTGCTGCCCCATTTCTGCCTGCCTCCTCGTTGTCAAACGAGGTGCAGACTGTCAAGAAACTAGACCTGTGCATTAGCAAATTGTGCTGATTTTGTCTTGATTTCTTCTTAACCAGGAGGCAGGAGGGAGAGGAGAGGGAAGAAGCAGAGAGTGAGGAAAGCAGACTGGTGGGCTACCCAGGGCACTGCCAGCAGGATGGGCAATTTTTGGTGGGGAATGTTTTCTCCCACTTCTCCCGTGCTGTCTGGAGGTGTTTGTGGAAGCAACACAATCCCCTTGGGAGCTGGCCTGGGAATGGAGGATGGGAAATACCCTCTTGGTTTTCAGATCAGGATCCAGAACCGAGGCAGGAGCTTACGCCACTTGAATTATACTCATCTGGGGTTTTGTAGGACAAAATCATTTGAGCAAAATATACAAGGTTTCATTGTGAGTTTGTATGGGGTGAAGGGAGTGGGTCTTCTAGTTTAGTTTAGTTGTGGTATTTTTAGAAACAGGTCAATTACACAGATTATTGCTGAGTTTTCATTGCTCTTCTATCAGTCAGTCATTAGAAATATTGCATTTTTGCTGTCTTTCGCCTCTAAATCGAAATAAAGGAAATAAATTTTGTGAGAGCTCCTGCTCAAACATGTACTGTGCTCTCTCAGTACCTCTTAAAACACTTAAAGTTGGTTCAGGTCTGAGTATTAATAATGGGATTGTATTCATTTATTTTTAACTTGACTTTAAGCCTGAAAGCAACGAAGCAGAAAAAGTATTTAATAACCGAGCAACTTAGAGGAGCGGTACGCGTTGCCCAGTGCTGTTAACATCCTTCAGCTAAAAAGATTAAGTGCTGCTGTCGTCATTTAAGCTTCAGGGGTGGGGGAGAGCGAGGGAAGGGAGAAGGGAGATGTCTGATCCACTTAATGCAAAGTATAAATTGACATCGTTTTAATTTTCTTCTTATAAGATTTACCACTTTACATGTAAATACCAGGCAGCGATGTGGCTATGTAGAATTTGCTATTCATATGGAGCATGTGTTCATCTGCTGGAACTTAACTGATCACACTGAGTTAAGAGGAGGATCATAAAAAGCTATGAAGTGAATAATAGAAGGATTTAAAAATGAGGCATGGGGGGCAGAAGGTAGAATACAGCATAATTTTGAAGGTAAAACTACAATTGAGATTTACAGTATATTCCTGGACATCTGCCTGATCTAATGTCTGTCTGATGATTATCTTGTAATTAAACCTGCCGCCTTTATGTGTAGGATTAGATCTGTTTAAATGCGCATGCAAAAAGCAGAGGGATTATTGATTCTGTGCAGCATAATGTGTGTGGATCTTAGGTTAGAGTCGAATGGTTTCATTTCTACTTTAGTTCATGTGTATTTGGTCCTTGTTTTGCTTTTTCTCAAAAGTGATGTCAAAACAAGAGCATCTGTGAGAAGCTTAGTGACAGGAGAGAGTTTTAGATAAAGCAGTTACCATTTATAGAGGAACTGTTTTAGAAAGGAAAAATGAGCATCCTATTAGTTACTAAAAATGCATCTTCTGAACAACTGTATGAAAATTAACATCTAATAATGCTGCGTCTGTATTTAATCCCTTTCACTGCTACAGATTCTTAATTAAAGACTCTTTTGTCTTTATGCCAATTAGTTTGAGATCCTAACCTTTGTGCTTAACAAAAATGGTTGCTGGAGCTCTGCTGACATTCTCAGCACTGTTTGTAACAACGGAAAACTTCTAGAAAAAACATATTAATATCAGCTCCCATAGAAACACTCAACCATTTCATTAGCAGTTGTAAGCTGGAGAGACAATAGGGAAGGCTTTATTAGGCAGGAGGTGGTAAATGGAAAACTGGCAGCAGAAAATCAAAGTTTGATCTTGAATAGCCTCTCACAACTGCAACAGCGTCTTATTGTTCGTGTGTTTGCATTTCCATCATGCCCTGATCGCAAGTGTCTAAGGCCATGCAGTAAGTAAATAAATAATCCAGCCTTCACAAGAAGGAAAAAAGAGTATGGATGGCTCAGCACCAGCAAAAACTGCTCTGCAGCCATCTGCTCAGCATCAGCCCAGCACCAGGCAGCACGCTGTGAGCGGGAATTACAGATCATTCCTCAGGGCCTGATGGTCAAAATGTCACTGATTTTATGTTCTTTGCAGAATATATTTAATGAGATCTTTTCCTTACAGGAACTGTCTCTGCTGGTGTTTCTAGTTACACATCTATATTAAAAATCCACTGTAAATATAATGTGTCTATATTAAAAGGCTAAGGGTAGGGAGTTGAAATACGGAGTATTTTAGTATGTTATTCTAAGATGGGTTAGATGAAAAAAATGCACACGTCAAGGGATGTAAGTGAAGGGACAGTTTATTGCAGGCAAGAGAGTGAAAAGTGATGTTTATGTAGAGTCAAGTTTCTAAAGATGTTTAGATACCTAAAGATGCAGATGGGTCCAGGGGTTTTCAGATGGTCTGATTGCTGGAACTCTGTGCAATGAAATGCAGTCTTTGGAAATGAGGTGCCTGTTTTCTGATGCATTATCCCTTCTGAATGTCTTGATGCTTTTGAAAATTTCCTTATTTACATGCTGGGCTACTTAAAAGTTCTGGTAGTCCGGTTTAAAGTTGTTAGGAAAGATGCTGCCTCCGTATTTTATCCTCTGCCATGTGATGCCCGTTCTTGGGGAGAGTCTTCATGGTTTAGTAGAATTGACAGCCAAGTGTCAACGCTGGGTTTTTGGACTTAGAAGTCAATGAAGGAAATAGAGGACATAGGAGCTCACAGCTCCAGCTTAGCATTTAGATACCTAGAATATGGGTAAATAAGTGACCTGTAGTCTACCAAGTGCCTCTGACGGTGGAGACTTCTGAGCCTTTATTTCAGTGTTTCTGCACAGTCAGGCAGGTGTTATTTTGTGGATATAGGTATTCTTCGTACTTGGGGCAGCTAAAAACTTGCTTATGTGTTAAAAAAGGAAATGCAAGATCTGAAAACTCTTCAAGTAATGCTGGATGGATTTAGAGAGAGCCATATGCTTGATGCTTCAGAGCAGGGGAGTTAAAGTTTAGCAGGCATTGTCAAGTTGGAGTACAAAACCTGCAAACCAGAATGAGATCTTCCCCACAAAAATACCTGCGCTTTTTATTTTTTCCACTAACTTAAATTTAAATGGGCTCTTTAGCCAGTTTTATACATGATCCACGTAGCTGCATGGGTCACGCGTACTTGTGAAAAAGAATTAAGAGTATGGCTGGGAACTAACCTTAGAACTTGCCCCGTCATGGTTGTCATTTGTGCTGCTGCTAGAGGAAGACAGGGAACCCACTGGGCAGCCTGGGAAACTGGTTTCTGCAGCAGTCATGGTGTTCATGGAAGCTTCCTGCAGGCACCAGTGACCCTGACGTGCCTTGGCTGCAATGACCATGAAATGTTGGAGTTCAAGATCCTTAGGGCAGTGAGAAGGACACACAGCAAGTTCAGGAGAGTAGGTTTTGGCCTTTCAGAGGCCTCCATGAGATAAAGTCCTGGAGAGAAGAGGAGCCCAAGAAAGATGGTTGGTATTCAAGGATCACCTCCTCCAAGCTCGGGACAAATGCATCCTGACGAAGTCACACAATAACCTCAGGAGGCCTGCATGGATGAGCAAGGAGCTCCTGGACAAACTCAAGTGCAGAAAGGAAACCTTCAGAGGGTGGAAGCAAGGACAGATAACCTGGTAGGAATACAGAGAAGCTGTTTGAGCAGCCAGGGATCAGGTTAGGAGAGCTGAGGCTCTGATACAATTACATCTGGCCAAGGACATTGAGGGCAACAAGAAAAGCTTATATAGGTATGTCAGTAATAAAAGGAAGACTAAGGATAACGTGGGCCCCCTCTGGAAGAAAACAGGAGACTTATTTGCTTAGGATATGGAAAAGGCTGAGGTACTGAACCATTTTTTTTGCTGAGATCTTCACCGGCAAGTGCTCCAGCCACACTGCCCAAGTTGCAGAAGGCAAAGGCAGGGACTGGAAGAGCAAAGGGGGACTGCCTGTTGTAGGAGGAGACTGGGTTTGAGACCGTCTAAGGAACCTGCAGGTACACAAGTCCATGTGACCTCATGAGATGCATCTGCAGGTTCTGAAGGAACTGGCGGATGAAGTTGCTATGCTACAATCCTTCATATTTGAGAGGTCACGGCAGTCCGGTCTCTTTGTTGGGTGCAGGTCAGGCAGAGCAGAAGTCTCTTGCAGAGACAGGATTTGGGGGCAGCCAGGCAGGTTAAAAGGCTGATTATCGGTGTGTTTGAACACTCAAAAAACCTAACATGAATATATGGTATGTAGATATTTCTAGAACTGTACAAATGCAAGATGGAAAGCACGACTTGAAGGAAAGAATCAGACTCCCTACCACCATTTGTAGCTGCATTGTTTGATGTCTTTGTGTGTTGACCAGACTCTATCTCAAAGCTAACTGGCTGTTGCCTCCAAAAGTTAAAGCCTATTCAAAAACTCGTATGTATGAGCCATTAAACACTTAATTCTATGCCAAGAATCACTGTTGTGATTTTGTACCCATGCAGTTCCTTGGGAGTAAACAAAGGAAGCCAGCTGATCTCGAAGACAGTTGAGCTTAGTCTTAGGTATCTCTGTGTTCAGCAGAGCAAGCCACATTATTCTGTTCTTTCCTCATACAGTAGGGTGATCAGAGGTGGAAGAGATGAGCATTTCTTTTCTAGATCTTCCACACTCACAGAAATATAGAAACATCAAGGTTGGAAAGGACCTTAAGATCAAGTCCAACCTACAGCCCTACACCATCATAACACTGAACCATCTCCTGAAGTGCTGTTTTTTAAACATGGCGAGGGATGGTGACTCCACCACCTCCTTCAGCAACCCATTCCAATGCTTCACCACCCTTTCAGTGAAGAGGTAATATTTGAACATGGACAGCCAGAATCATTCTTGACTCCAGAGGAGATTTCATCAGTGCTTAGTTCTGTAGCACCCATATTTCCATGTGCCTACTGGAAATATATCATTTGCACAAGCATTTTTCGCACCTGTGTGGCATTGGTAGCTAATACCTTCTAAGCATCTGGTACAGGCCGTTCATCTGTAATTCCTGATGACTGAGGCCAGCATGTGGCAGAAACGTATATATGCTGAGTATCTTACACAGTTAATCGTATTCCTTCTATTTTGGTGTGAAATGCCTCCATTTCCTTCACTGTCCTCTGTGTGACAGTGTTGGACAGTTTCATCACCAATAAACTGTCTTTTGGATATTCCTAATTTTATTTTGTGACGCTCATAAAATTAAGTCACCTCCAGTGCTCACAGCGTTTTCTCTAAGACCTCCTGTCAGGAAAAGGCTATTACAGCTTCCCCTGTGTTGTCAGCTCCTTTATCATCAGACTGTTTCTGTACAGCTCTTTTTGTGTTTTCCGCATGGTGCTCTGTCAGCAGGTTTACTGAAGGGAACTCAGATGGTTCCAGCGGTATTTCTGTTGTATAAAAAGTGAGTCAGCTTTTTTCAAAGAGTTATTTGGGTTAATTTGCAATAACTAAGCTTCAGTAAGCTGTGCTGCATGGCTTTATCCTACTTTCTGCTTACCTCTGTGCCTTCATCTGATAAAGCTAGTAAGGCAAGCTAGAAATAAAATATTTTTAAGGACATCTGTTTAAATTAATAAAACATTTTTTTGCTACATTTAGCAGCAGTAATGCGGGTAGTACTGGTAAAGATGTACACTGGTGATCTTGATTTGAAAATTAATGCTGATTTTAAGTTTTGAAAGGAACATTTTCATGATACTGTTGCATTTTAGTAAGACATTATGAGTTTAAGGAATAACAGTGAAGACAAAACCTTGCTGATGGCTTTCTGCAGCATGCCAGACATTCCGAAAGGAGGATGCAGTGGCTCGTACTCAGTGATATGCTTGGTCATAAATGCTGCAAAAATTTGGGGGGCTTTTGGTAGTCAGGGCTTGGTTTTCCATTTCTGTTGACTATTAGCTTGGACAGTGAAGATGGTTTCAACATTTTCTACTAGGTTTTACTTTCTTCTTATATTGGCTTTCTTAAACAGTGCAATTCCTGTAATGATGCAGCAGGGATGTATTTCTGTGTGTTGGCATTAAAGCACCCATTTGAATGAGAAAGTGTTTTCTTCAACACATCTTGAAACGTGTTTCAGAAGCCCTTATAGATCTGAATTTATTCGCAAATTTGATTGAATTAAGTTTGTCAGGTTAGCAAAGAGGAATTTGACTGTGTTTGAGCAGCCCTGTTAGGCGAGAGGGCAAAGTATGTAGAAAGGGCATTTTATCCTTGTAGCTTAAGCATTGCTTTGCTTTGAAAGATGCTCTTAAATGTTTTTTACATGATCTTAGAAAGTAAGTAATAGAGTGTAGTGGAAAAGAGCCATTCTGTTCTGCCTTTCTGTCTCCAGCAGATCATGAGTGGCTTTTGAATGTTCCTCCACAGAGGGAGGAGATCTAAGAACCACTGAAACATTTGGCAGCCTCTCCTTGGCTTTTGTTGGCTTCCAGTTGTGTTGGGCTTTCATTCAGAAGAGGGCAAACCTGGGTTTGCTGTAGAGCCCAAGTGTGTGGCAGGCATGCCTAGAAGGAGCAGCACATTTTGCTACGGAGCACCATTTGTATGAGTTCAGTCAAGGAACCAAATGGCAAGAATAGGCAGAAAAAACTGACCTAAAGACAGGATAAGATTAAGAACAAGACTGTAGCCATAATATGCCCAGATAAAGAAATCAAAAGAACTGTGAAATTCAAGACTTTTTGTCTTGACTTCAGAGAGGAGTAAAAAAAATAAGGAGGCAGAAGTTTCTGTGGCTGGGCACATGCGTCTTAGTGCTTATGGGTATTTGAGTGTGAGAATGCCAGTAAGTAAAATCAGCTTTGGAGTTTCATAAAATAAAATCACCTTCCACTTCCATGAAGTCTTACAATGAGTTTTGTTACACTGATCTCCTACACCTATAGGCAGAGTCTTGAAGTCCAAGGAGGCCGCAGAAGCTGAGGAAGCCAATGGATGATGTACAATACTCCGTTGTTGAACTGCATCTTCTTCTCCAGATGTTGATCTTGGAGCATTCCTTGTTGGTAACACTTAGATGGGAATAACATGTTTCTGAAGAAGCAGAATGTGCTGGAGCTGTTTGTCAGGGCTGTCACAGCTGGAAGCAGCCTTTGTTGTGCATTTTCTTGCTGTGAATCCTAGGGAGGTACATGATTCCTAGCATCTTCCTCAACAACAGCCTGGAGAGCTCCCCAACAGGCTGGCGTGCCTGGAAGCCACAAGGCTCACCTATTAATATAATCCATATTAAAATGCCTGTCTTTGTATTTTTATAAGTTAAGTAGGACTTGTAGTTTGGATATGAAAGCAGTGTTTGTTAATGATGTAGTTGGCAACACGAACTGGTAAAGGTACGTATGTCTAGTCTTTTCCCATAGTGTTTATGTCAAAGTGGGGTTTTGTTGTTTGTTTTTTCTTTTTATTATGTATGGGTGAGAGTAGCAAATTTATTTGCTGTTGTCTTCCTTGCTGATACTGCTACCATTTTGTTCCTGGGCTGCCAGGTATTGGAAATACCTAAAGCTTAGCGTAGCCCATTTGATGAGCCACCATGTTGCCAGTTCATCATCCTGGATTAGCAGCAAGCATCAGCTACAGCCAGATAGGATGGTGAATTTGGGAGCTACATCCCTGCCTGGAGCTAGTCACAGGATGGTGTCTTAGTGACAGCTGCTGGCTGTGTGTAGTAAGAGCTGGTGAAATGAAATAGGAAAGCTTGGTAAAAGTGTGTGAGAGAGTAATCAACTAGGAATTTGTGTGGCTCATGCTCAGCCTTTTAATGCCTTCTGTTTTCTCTTGTTAGTAGGTGGCTCCCCAAATTGGAACCTTTAAAGATCATAGATGAGGCTTGAACAAGACTGACTGGCAACAGGGCAAACATGAATTTTACAACAAGTCAAATGAAATAAAACAGAATTATGTGTATAATGATGGTAACATTACTTTGCCTTACTGCTAATATGAATGCTACTCAGATAAATATTGAATATCTGTAAATAAGCCATCATTATACTAGCATGAAACCTCTTCTCAAAGTGTAATTCTTCTTGAGAAAAAGGCAATGGTTCTCTTTAATCTTTTCAGTTGGAGCTCTGCACTGAATCATTTCCTTTCATTGCTGTTCTAAAACATCTGGGTATTTAATGCCTACCTTTTATATTTATCTTTTTACTTGCCACTAATTGCAGTACATGCGTTCAAGCTTGAAAATGGAATTGCTTCCTCTACGTATTTCTTCTCTGCTGTATGTAAACATGGGCTTTTTTTATTAGCCTGATTTCCAGCGAAGCCAAAAGCGCAGGAGTGCCAAGGGCACGGGGAGCCTCTCGCCAGTCATCTTAGTTACAGGCGCTTTAACGGGAACTCTGAAGAGCTGCCACACAGAACAACCTTTCTCTTTCTCTTACTGAGGGGAATTTATCTCGTGTTTGGGGGACTGAAGGGCAGCATTGAGAGCCGGTGGGATGGCTGCACACCTCTGCCTTCCCGGCAGCTGCTCTGACAAGTCAGTGAGAGTCTGAAACCGTGTGTGCCAGAGCTAGAGATCGTGATAAAGTTCTACTTTCTCCTCACATTTAAACAATCCACCTACTTTATTTATTTGCTTTGACTGCAGATTTGGTTAGTAAGTGTGTTAATGGTATATCGAAACCTGCTTAGGATTGTTGAGATCAATAGAAATAAAGAAATCTTAAAATATTTTAGAAATTAATCATCTTTCATAGCAGTAAGATAGGCAAAGTCCTGTATAATTATAAATAGTAATCTGTCATTTAGGACATCACTGCAGTTGTTTCAAGAAAAGAAAACTTGGAGGAGAAAGGAATAAACAAGCCAAAAGTATTACATGTGGACATCTGAGAGTCTGATTAAAATAATCATCATCATCATCAACGTCATCATCATCATACATACCTTCTGCAAATCTTACCCTGCATCTCAAATAAGCTTTTCTGAAGGGACCCACAGCAGCTCAGCCACAAATCACAAGGGCCTTAATCCCTGTGCTCCCAAAGGGGCTGTGGCAAAGCTTCAGCATGAGATGAGGGAATCCTGCATGTTTCCCACTGCTTCTGTATCCACACTGGAGTGTAAGATGAGTTTAAGTGGTAGGACCTGTAGTTAAAAAACTTACTTGATGGCCTGACTGTCCTGATGGAGAATGGAGTTGCAGGTTAGTTTGCATCTCAAAAGAGCATTAAAGTATCAGCAAGTATAGTTACACTTGTGTTACCGGCAATCGTAGTGTCACTTGGTATTGTGATTATCTGCTATTTTCTACTTTTTTTTTTTACTAGCACCACAGAACTTAACAAATATAAACATCTAGGTTGAAATTTTTAAAGTTTGTTCCTACTCTGACTGACTTATTTTGGCTTTGTTTCAGACAAAATGTAGCAGTTTGAGTGCAAGGCTAAATAAAAAATACATATTTCACCTGAAAACACAAATAGTCATACACACAATTAACAATGTCAGTATTTTCTTTAAGCAACTCTAACATGTAGCAAAAAAACAACTTAGACATGAGGGATATCCCTTTATTTTCAGACACATGCACAAGTGCAATACCCACAAACAGACACTCCTGTATCTCAGCCACTTGAGCAACAGCATGTGGATATGTATAGAAACATAAGCCACAATTCCATTGTTTCTTTTAATGTGTTACAGGGACTTTTAGTGAATGGTTACAGGTCGTAAACTATTTTGAAATAATATTTATAAGCTACGGTGTGCAAGATATGGGGGTGACTGTATCAAATTCTGCTTCTTGGAAATGTTTTTATTTTAGTAAGATGGTGTGCTACAAGGCCAGTTCACTGCAGACTTGTGCCAATGCTAGGAGCATGCTAGGCAGTTGTAGCTTCTCTTCTGCCATGTTTCAAAGCTTTTTGCTTTTTCCCACTGAGGATAAGGATATTCTGATTGCAGAGCTTCACATGCGCAGCTGAGCATCACCTCCTTGAATGAATATCTGACCTGTTTGTTGGTAAAGACCTTGTATCCCTGCTAAATCTGCAGAGTCGATGGTCACTCTAGCTCACAGCTGGTCTCGCATAGGAGGCCCCTGACACCCACATAGTTATTTCAGGGGTGTGCGTGTCTGATATATCTGTAGGCAATTGCTGGTTTTAAGGGTTGTGCATTCTGAAAACGCACACTTATACATTTCAGAAAACTTTTACAAATTAAGAACTGGCTGCACATGGTGCCTGTCTCCTGTGTGGGTTCTGGAAGAACCGACAAATTTGAATTTCATCTGCCTTCTCCCTGCTTATTTCAGCTGTTAGGGGTACAAGACTTGAGAGAACAGCTTTGGTTATTAAATCCCATTTCCCAGCAGTGCAGAGGAGTGCACAGAGCATCTGCACTCCGTGGCCCATGGGAATGCCTTCCTGTTGGGATTATTTCCCTCCTCTCTCTAAAAAAGCGTTTGAGAATTAAAAGCAACTTCTGGCTTTCACTTTGCCTTCTTTAGCAGGAGCAGCACATGAAAAACAGAGCCGTATGCAAATAAAAACAAAGCAGTGTGAAAAACTGTGGTGTAGATTCAGAGCCAGAGTCCTGGACATTGACTGGAACCAAACTGGGTTATTTTAGAGTGGAAAAAAGCAGACTTTTGCCCTTTGTAGCCTCGTTTTGTTGCTTTTTTGCTTCCCTGGCTACCTTGCTACCTGTGTTTGTGAGGAGGAGGAGTAACCAAGGTGTGGATGAGAGCAAATGCAGATGGTTATAGAGGACATAATTGATTTTGAGGGTCTGGCTTGGATACCCAGGGACAGGAACACTTGCTTTTTTTTCTACGCCCATGTGAGCTGCACAGCAACCCAGATATGCACCATATATGCAATGCCTGCCAAAAGCAGACCCGTCTCTACTGGAGAAGTTCACGGCAGCACAGTGCCTGGAAGAGCTGGAGAGAAAAACATGGCTATTGTAAAAGGAGACAAGGAAAGACCATCCAGACAGTTCTTTATCCACCGAGTGGTCCATCTGTCAAATCCGTGTCTCTCCATTTTAGAGACAAGGGTGTCATGTGGGACAGTGTCAAACGCCTTGCACAAGTCCAGGAAAATGACATCGGTTGGTTTTCCCATGTCAACCAGTGCTGTAGCTTTGTCGTAGAAGGCCACTATATTAGTCAGGCATGACTTGCGCCTAGTGAAGCCATGTTGGCTGTCACCAACCACTTGATTATTTTTTAGTGCCTTAGTACAGGTACCAGGAGAATCTGTTCCATGATTTTACCTGGCACAGAGGTAAGGCTGACTGGTCTGTAGTTCCCCAGGTTGTCTTTGGTTCCTTTTTTAAAGATTGGGCTTATGTTCCCCCTTTTGCAGTCTGGGGGCACCTCACCAGACCGCCAGGACCTCTCAAATACAATGGCCAGTGGCCTAGCAACTTCAGCCGCCAGTTCCTTCAGGACCCGTGGATGTATCTCATCAGGTCCCATGGACTTGTGCACCTTCAGGTTCTCTAGGTGTTCCCAGACCTGATCTGCTCCTACCCTGGGTGGTTCTTCACTCTCCCAGACCCAGCCAACACCTTCTGTGATTCGGGTGGTGTCGTTCAAGTGGTTGACAGTGAAGACTGAGGCAAAAAAGTTTTTTAATATTTCAGCCTTCTCCACATCCTCAGTAACCAGGTCACCTGTATCCTTCCGGAGAGGCCCCACATTCTCTCTTTTTTCTCTTACGTACTTGTAAAATCCTTTTCTGTTATTTCTCATATCACTGGCCAGATTTGACTCTGTCAGGGCCTTAGCTTTTCTAACCTGGCCTCTGATTACACAAGCGACTTCCTTGTAATCATCCCAGGTTACCAGTCCCTGCTTCCACGCTTTGTGTGTTCCCCTTTGTATTTGATTTTTGCCAGGAGTTCTTTGTTTATCCATATAGGTCTCCTGGTGTTTTTGCCTGATTTCTTCCTTTTAGGGATGCAATGCTTTTGAGCTTGGAGGAGATGATTCTTGAAAGTCAACCAGAAATGTGTCCTTTCTAATGAAAAAAACCCAAAACATTCCTACAGTAGGAATGGCAGCTTTCAGCTTGTTCGAGTGTGATCAGGAGAACCAGTGATTTTCCATAAAATAGGATCAGTACATTAGAGGCTTGGTTGCAATAACAAAATTCTTTTTAAACTTGAAACAAAGCCCGTATCAGATCATTACATGTGCTGCTGAGCTGCTTTTTGCATGGAGTGAACTGAAATGAATGCCGCAGCTGACGACCTTCTTGGCAGAGGCAACCTGGCACTGCATGGGGGGTGGCCACGAGCCTCCCCCAGCCTCCCGCTTCCTCTGCCTGGGCTCCAGCCACTTAGGGATTTTAGTGGGGCCCTCCTGCTCTCCACTTGTCCCGCTGCCCGGCATTCCCCCTCCCGCGGGCACAGGGATGAAAGCTGCTCAGCTGTCACCTCTCGCCGGTGGTGCTCGCTTGTGTTGCCGGCTTCACCTCCTTCCCTCCCACCTCGCTGCTCTGAGCAGAGGAGGCTGCTCCTAACCTCATTACTCTAATTTCCACCCTAAATGTATTCATAGCCAGTGTGTACCCACTCTTTTCCCAGGATGGTTGTCCTTTGGCTTAAGTAGCTCTCTCTTGTCCTTCGTGTGTAATCCCCTTACAGGGAGATTCATATCCCCTTACCCCTCTTTATCCCTCTTCATGCGAAGCTTTCAAAGCCACATGTCTCGCCTCCTGCTAGAAAGTCTCTCTGTTGCCTCCTCATCCTGGGAGTCTGTCTTTATACCTGTTGCAGTATAACCTCACCTTTCTTGAACGGGCATAACTGGACTTACACCCGCTTCAGGTTGCATTACAGCACTGAGTTGCAGGTAGGGCTCATCAGTGCCTTGTTCACTGGCAGCCCATGGGCAACCGCTTCTGGAAATACTTTTGGAAATGCACTGCTGGGTTGCACCTGCCTTTTTCTCTACACCTGAGACGTTCCTCATAAACACCATGGTCGCCTGGCAGTCAGAAATCCTTTTTCCATCGCTATTATTTGCAAATTTAGGAGCATGAAACTTCTGGCATTGGTCTCAGCAGCGCGACCTTGAATTTGGTACTGTTGAATTTCATTGCATATCTATTACCACGCATTTCAATACTGCATTTTGCTGTTTCCAGAGGTTATTAGAAGCATAGACACTGGAACACCAAGTGGTTCTGAGAGAGTTTCGCGCCGCTGCTGTTGTATGCGGTGACTAATGAGCTTGCAAATCACTTTTGAATTCTTTTCAAGTTTTCTTACTGCTGAATCTTAACTTTGTAAAACCAGCAGATAAACAAATGGATAGCTCTGCTTCACCCCAATTCCCACAGCCACCAAAGCAAGAAATCGCTCTGGGTCTCGTGCTGCTGTGGCTGTCGTTACTGCCTCTCATTATATTTGGAAGCAAGCTGTGTAAGATCAGCAAAGTCATAATTACAGGAGTGTAACAGCCATATGGACAGTGGCAGACCAGTGCCTGGTTAAGGATGGAATTGGACTGATACTGCTCTGTTTCTGCCCAAGAGTTTCTGTGTGCCCAATAGACCTGGTTGCTGCCTTGCTGGTGATGGTGCAACAGAAAATCCTTTTTCCACGTGCTGACTACATATGTGTGTGTGTTAGATGGGTGCAATAACTCCCTGGGGAAGCTTCCTCTCCCAAACTAAATTGCGGGAGCAACCCCTCAGAATTGTTTTGCAGAGTCTTTGCTGCCTGTATCTCCTCTGACAACTTTTATGGTGTTTGCCCATCCAATGCATGTCCAAGTGCAGAAGAGTATGTTCTTATCTGTACATTTGACTCGGGATGCACACATATTTTTCTTCCTTGCTAGAGATGGAGAAACTGCACCACATGGTCACTGAATGCTCACCGCATGTTCTGGTTTTTCTTTTATTCCTGTTGAGAGATTAAGAAGTTATGATGGGTCACTTGGATTTGAGACTGTGTAGTATGGTGCTGACATTTGTTACTACATGTCTGAAGACTGTTACACGGGCAGGGAAGGAATCCATTGACTGATCCACTGAAACTACCAATACTCCTTCATCAGAGACTTGCTCAAAGTCTTCCCTACTCTGTTCAGTCCTGAGGTACAAGAGAATGTTTTCACTGAAGTCTAGATCATTCTTATCCCAGCATGGGGCTAACCTGATGACCATGGATATCACGAGAAACTCTTTTTCAGGGTGTTTCATTTTCTTCTTTTACTTTCTTCAAATAGGAATTATAGAAGTTTAAATTTTTTATGGATTTATTAAGATGCAAGCAATTAACAAGAGAATTTAAGAAATAGTAAAGAATTTAAATAGGGGATATTCCTGTTTCAGAACATCTATTCTTGATTATCCTCCCTTTTTTATTCTTTGAAATCTAATATCTCAGTAAAACAGAACTGTTTAAAGTTTAAAGTCAGACTATATTATGCTGGATAAACTACATTTATGTCATCTTTGTGTATTGCTGCTGCAGGGATTTGGAAGTGTGAATATGCAGCAGAGCTGCTGCGTTTAAGCTTCCGAAAACTTTCAGGTCCAACAGGTAAACATTCTTTGGCTGTATCAGTTTGCTGGTGATGAGTTAGTTCCTTCTATTCTGGTATACAGAATATTAGACTTTAAAAAAAACCCACAATTTCTGAGGTTAGGAGCATGCTTTTGCATTGATACTGAACTGAACATACGCGTGCTTAAAGTTAAACTTGACAAAGACCTGGCAATTTTCAATACCATGTTAATCACTTGAAAATAGATTTTGACATTTTTAAAACACCTAATTCAGCAAGGAGGGCAGGACATATCTAAAAGAGATGAACATCTGGGAGAAAGTAAACCTAACCTGCCCTAAATATTTGTAAAATGAGCAAGTAAACAGAAAAAAAAGGCCACATGGTGGCTTCAAATTTTAGATGTGAAAGGAGACTCATAACTTTGTGGAAGACCTCTGGAGGCCTTGTTTAGCCAAGCAAATGTGGATGCCAGGGCCAGATTCTTCTCTGTGCATTCTGCCCGCTGTCGAATCAGTGGTGACTTCCTTGCCTCTCATCAACTCCTCCTATCCCAGAGGCTGCCTGAACATTTGAAACTGGTTTCGATTAGGTTTAATCTGAGTGTCAGAAGGTTTGTTTATCCTTTTGTCACATACAGGAACACCAGCTCTGCTTTCCCACCTGTTTTTTTACTGCACTGAAATTCACTTGTGCTTCACTGAACGCTCCTTGAACGCTGTGAGTTTGGCTGACGTTCATGGATAAGCCATATCCAAACTTCAGCAGCAAGAGCAGATCTCTAACCAAGTACCAGGCAGACTAGACCCCCTTCAGAGCAAATACAAGACAGAGGAAGAAGGATGTTCAGAAGAAGAAAATCAAGGAAAGAGCAGGTTAGCTGCAGGTGAGGTTTCAGCAGTACATGTGCAGCATTTGCAGAGCACGCTGGCGGTGTGTTGGTCAGATGTACGCCGCAAAGATGCTGCCTCGCTGCTGCACCAGGTCTCTGCTTTCATCATGTACCTCTTGGAAAGGGATGGAGACAGGGAATGTGAAACTCATCCATGCAATGTCAAGCTTAGTCCTGGCTTTGTGCCTTAGCCTCTGCCTGGCTGCTGGCCCTTGAAAACTGGGCTCTGTGAGGCCGGATCGCGACAAGAGAGGATACAGCTGCCTGCTGTCTCTAACCACAGCTCAACAGAGGAGGAGGTGTGGGTGAAGGGAGGTGAGGTCTGGTCCCACTTCCATCATGGCTTGGACAAACAAGTGACCAGTGACAAGCCACCTGCCCGAGGTACGTGGTCCTGCCTGATGCAGGCTGCAGCTCTGCAGAGCAGGCTGAAGCTGAAGCCATCCGGCAGCTCTTCAGAAACATTCTGGGCCCCCACAAGCTCGATCCAAAGCTGACTTGCACTCCACCAGCCTGGTTTTTGTTCTGGTGGCCATGGACCTCCGTGCAGCTTCTTCACAGGTGACCGCAAGTGACCCGTGTAGGAGCCGCGACACGCCCAATGAATCAGTATTCGGGAGGCACAAGTGGCCGCAGGGCTCTGAGCCGTGCTCCACAAGCTAACGATGGGTGCTGAAGGCACCTCCTTTCTCTAATTACGCGCTTTAGCTTGCAGAGTGGGATGCCGCTTTTGATCTCTCCAAACTGTAAGTTCTTTTTCCTTAGACGTTCAGTCATGCATATTTAAAGCTGCATTTCAAGAAATTAGGTCTGAAAATTCCCAGCAGAAATGTATTTTTGCATTTTATTTTTATCCAAGGATGACCACGTTTTTGTCTGCAGCTGACATAAAAGATACATCAATTAATAGAGTCACTGGTGGCTAAACTGTAAAACAGAATATTTTATCTCTTTTAATGAAGTGTCTTACATAAAAATAAGCATAAGCCTCATGACGAAGAGCTTAATTTTGCTAAGATTTCCAAGTATTTTTCTGCAAGTGCAAGGTGCAATACAGATGAGTTTTCTCCATAAGTATATGACTGTTTATTATAACCATTTGTTATGTGTGATCTTTGAATGGAGATCAGGTCCCAAATCCTGTTATTCTTCCTGAATCCTCCTAGAAGTGGCAGATAATGAGTTAGAAAATTTCTATGAGAACAGATGTTTGCTGTTGTATTAGCAAGAATTTAGTAGTTTTGAGTGACGCTCGAAGGCTATTTTCAAGCTCTTATGTTGTGTCCTCCCCTACATTGCACTCTTTGTTGGTGCTTTTTGGACTTCTTGCACCATATCGTTTGGATATCCAGCAAACAAATGTCTCTGATGTTTTCTTCCCTGCTGTTCATTAAACAATCATGCTTCTATTCTCCTGATTGCAAGAAGAAGGTTGCAATCACCTCTCTATAGTTTTTTATCTGTTTTCCCTA
>NW_009724682.1:26669-32727 GCF_000703405.1 Apaloderma vittatum | reverse complement strand
AAGTGACACAGCCCTGGTTGTCATTTCTGTGTGTGTTATTGAACCTTGATGTGTGGTTCGTGTATGGATGGGTGCAGATGCTGGCAATATCTGGGTTGTATATAAAATGTTCACTTCCTATCAGAGGTCATTTAACTCTACTTCCGTGTAGTTAACAGAGGCACTGTTAAAACTGGGGATAAGTGTGTTGTCTGTGAATTCAGTGGTAAGTAGACAAATCAACTCCATGATACCTTATTTATCACTTCAACATCTATCTGAGATTCAGTATTTTACTTTTTTCTCATAATTTTGTTCATCAGCCCTATAGTTTGACCTGTGAGGTCAAAATCTGGTAGCAGCCCACTCAGGACAACTTTTCATGAAATAGTGTCCCAGCAAGGAAAAGCACTGAACTTTAAAAATATTTTTGAAAAGGAGATAGGATAGTAGTTCAGTTACAGAAAGTAGCTGTGCAAGAACAGGTTGTTAAGCTTAATATCGGTGTATCTAATCGAAATCTCCTCCGCTGTATTTCAGGGCAAATCTGGTGGCTGTCCCCTGACCAGGCACACTAGATACTCGTATCTGACCTGGTGACGATGCGGCAGCAGAGGCAGCATCCTTGTTGCCGTAGTTTGCACGTGCTGGTGTCGCTGATGATGGTCTCTGCGGGGAGGGCATGGGCTGGGTGTTCTAACACACAGGAATCTCAGTTTTGGATGGAAACAGCAGGAGTTGGGGTGGATAATCAGTTTTGTGGCAGGGGCTAGTACTAGGTGGATGCTGAGCAGCAGGGACTGGAACTTAAATAGGATGCTAGGAGGAAGAGACGAAGCAAGAGCCGTTGTGCTGGGTATCCTGCATGTGCAAGAGGAAGGGACAACTCTGAGCCCAGAAAGTTGCAGCCTCGGGTCAGAGAGGTAATGGATAGCAGAGGGAAATGTAATCTAAAAAATTCATTCTATGGCATTTTTTTTCTATAAATCCTCGTGGCTGGATTTTCGTGGGAGTGGATTATTTAGATAGGAAACTGGCAGGAAAAGAGAGGAAGAGAAGGGACAAGCCAGAATTAGAAGAGCAGGTCACGTTCTGGATGTATTAAGAAATGGTGGAGGCGGGGACTGGAAGGTGCTGGAGCAGTTGTGTACCAGAATTGCCATTGAAAGTATTTTCTTCTAACACAGTGACCTTTACAGACTCTCAGTTTACAAATGGTCTGGAAATGGTTATCAATTGGCTTGCAGCTTTTTTTTTTTTTCCAGTAGAGTCTTCACTGGATGGAGTTTAATTATAGTGGATTCTAAAAACAGACAAGGATATTTTACTGGGAACATTTGCTTCTGTCCAATCAGAATTTCTCTTTTTTTCAAAGCATCCTCATTTTTAGTGGAAATACTATGCAACACCATTTGGTAACCACACTTTGGGTATTTGACGTTTTTCTGTCAATGGGCACCATTTTTTCTTTTATTCAAAAAGCGAGATAATGACATGAAAGGATTTTTGTGTTCCAAAGATACGGCTCATGACATCTTCATTTCTTATTAGCTCCACCAGAGGTCAATCCTCTCCCAAAGGTAACCCAAGCTGGTTTTGTAGGTAGTCAAGATTACTAGATGTGAGAATAGAGAATTCAGCTGTGCTACTGGCTTACATGTGTCTCCATGTTGCATTGTAGCTTTTCTTACTGCTTTGCTCCTGCCTGTGAAGAACTCCCACTGAAGCCCAAAGAAAGACTTATGTTTGCTTTAGTCACCTGCCTGCCTGCCTGATGAGAGCTCAGAGGCTGAGGCAGGAGAAGATTCAAAGCCAGCTGCTCCCAGTGCTTAGCAGGCTCTAAAGCAAGAACATTTTGAATGTGATCCCTTGCCTATTTTGGGAAAGTTATAAAATTTTCAGAGGTAGGCCAGTTATTTTTAAGCCTCTCTGGACTCTGCTTTTAATGCAGGATTTGTTCTGGATGCTGTCAAGGTCGGCTGTTTTCTTGGTGAAAAAAATTTCCCTCCTTTGGGGAAACGTCTGGTAGATCTAATTAGCTGTGTACCTTGGTCCTCTCTCGTTTCCTCACGGCCTGCTAAGCCTGTCGCTGGGCCTTTCAGCTTCAGCCAAGATGGATTGCGTTAGTTCTTGTCTGCCTTCTCCTGGTTTAATCCATTTATGTCCAGACTTTCTCTCACCTGTTTCAGGAGAAGATTGAACTGTGCAGAGACGGTGTACCTCTACCACACATGCACAGAGGCAGGTGTGTGGAAGTATTGGAATGAAGGAGACGAAAACATTAGCAACACGGGTATTTTCCTTGCATCTGACTCTTTGGCACCAATTTGGATCTCTTCTTAATTTGCACACGTTTTACATTCATTTGGCAAGGTTGCAAATACAAAATGAAATAGAAAAATGATACCTACAATGACATCCTGATTAATGAATCTGCCCTCCTGCATCTCAGTTCTGTGGATAAAGAGCTGGTCCAGGGAATTGCTGAGCTCTTCCCCCTGCTTTTGGAAGCAGGAGGGATTGCTGTGTGCTCCGTATCAATCAGGTTTGGGTTCCAAGTTTTATTTTGCCAGAGCTTAGGAATCACCATAGCTGATGTCTGTAATAATCAGGAGGACATAATTATGTAGACAAATAAACTAGCAATTACTGCTGCACATTTATCCTCACCTCTGCGTATAAATTATTTCCTCTCATTTGGGCCTCTTGAATCTACATCGATGTGAGATGTAGTAGCTTTCGTATCTTCTGTCTCAGTTTAAAGCAGCAGCTTCCCTTGTACCGTGCTACTGATGCTCTGTGAGATTTGCAGTGTAAAGATGACAGACTCAAATAGAGTGTACCATGCATTCAGTATAAAGTAGTGTGCATTCAGTTTAAGGGAGTACATAGTGTTTTCCTGCCTAATTCTGACAGGATTAAAGATGGTGCACCTTCAAAAGTTATCCTCTGAATCCTTTTCTCTTTTTCACGTATTTTGTCGCTATTACCCAGAGGGAGGGCCTGATGGTTTAATCTTTGTCCTGGCACTATTAAAGTAATTCTTAGACATTTTTCTTTTTGCCCTTTATTGAGAAACGGTGTGTTCAGCATCAGTTCTAATTTCAGTAATATTCAGTATTATCAGAATATCATTCTCCCTGCCTCCTATAAAGCCACAGCACGCACATACAAGTATTAACACTGTTAGCCATATTTTTGTTTCTGTGTCTCTTAAAAGCAGAGAGTTTATTGGACAAGTGACGTTAGACCTAACATTCCATTCAGTTGTATTTCCACCTGCCTGTAGCATATTAACTTTTTCACCACATCCAGCCAGCTCCAGAACTGGGGACAATACCACAGATAACATTGAAAACACCTGTACTAATGCTTAGGGAAGGCAAAAGGGCTAGAAATCCTGCCTCTGACTGAAATTGGTGGCTGGTGGGATGTGCGTGTGATACCATGCTTAAGGAAACGTAGGACAAGGCAAGGAGAGATGCTTTTATGTGCCATGCACAGTCTTGCTGTCCTACTGACAACCCCAAATTCATTCAGATGTGAGCAAATGTGAGATATACAGAGATGGTAGCTGGGAAGGAGCAGGGGAGCATAACAGTGAGGTTTGGTCATGATGCTCGTGGTCAGAGCAAGAGATGGAAATGATTGTGTGGGGTTTTTACCAGATTTTATTCTATTTTTTTAAAATCAGAACATGTCAGTTCATCTGGCTTAAAACATTCTATCGGAACATCTTGATTTTGGTGGAGTTTTCCTTAGAAAATGACCAGGTGGCCTACCTGCTTCATTTCCTGCCAGCTCGTCTGTCAAGGGTTTCTGGGGTGTGTTTGCTGAGCCTGAGTTCAGATGCAATGAAATGTGAGACCTGCCAGCACTAAACAATTCGATCTCTAGTTGCCTGTAATCTTGGCAATCCTTGTCTGACTTGGAAATCTCTTACATTGGGGTTTTTTTTAAGCTTTAAAATATTTGACCTAAACAAAGGGCAGGCCTAATAACGTTTTATTGAATGCTACGTCTTGGGTTTCCTGGCCAAGGAAATGGGAGTCCAGAGGCTTCTACCATAGTGAAGTTTTGTAAGGAAGTCATGATCTACCTTTGATGAAATGTGGGATGAACTAGCTTTCTAATAATGTTGAAGCAAGGAGAAAAGAGCACAGAAAAGAAATAGAAGTGGCAGGGTGGAGATTTTTTCTGTTTTCCTTTCCTGGTTCACCAAATAAATAGTGATTCGAGGTTGCTGGTCTTGAAAGGTTGATGTAGTAATGGTGTGTCAAAGGGTGTCTTAATTTTCTCAGCTTCCCCCGGTTTGCCGTACCTCAACCCACGAACCTGGAACAGGTACCAGTAACTTGCAGACCTTTGCAGATGGCGACTGTGCAAGGCTAGAAGGAAAGCGCCACATGTCATGACGAGAAGCAAAGCACTTGGGCCTCAAAAGTGCCCACAAAAACCAGCACAAACCTCTTGCCAGCCTATTCATGGACACAAAGCCTGTCTGAGTTTGTGGGGCCTGTTATGGCAGCAGAACCGACACTGAGCATGGAAATCTTGCCCTGGCTGCTGGCACAAATCTATGTCTCACAATGTCATCTGTTTGGGGATGGCTGCATGTTTTATTTCTTTTATCCAGGTGCGGGCTATTACTGCTTAAACCAAGGTGTTTATAAAGTCCGAAGAAAATTTCAGAGCTCTTTTCTGAATCAAGTCATTGGATATGTGGCCTTTTATTTCTTTATTTCTCTTTTGCTGTCCCTTAACCACACCAGAGGAAAGAACGGCACCATAAGCCGGATAACCTCGTCGTGTAATAATTACAGCTTCTATTTCTCCATCCATGCTGTGAGTTTGACTGAGGGTGCATTTCACCTGCCTGACTCTGGCTGGAGGCGGTGTAGGTGGCTCTGCCTCATGCCCCCCATCATCTATGGCACACCAGGCAGACTCATCGTTAGCAGCTGGGCGAGGGGGTGATGTAGTATGTGACAGCCAGGGAGCACTGGCAATGGCTGAGCTCTCTAGGCAGCCCTTCCCTGTGCATCCTTCCTCTGATCAGCTGCCTCTGGGCATGTTCGCACTCTAAGCTTGAAACAAAAAAAAAAACGGAGAACTCAGAGGGAGGTGGTGAAAGCCAGGGTTGCCTTCGTCACGTTGCGCTTGTCACAGCTCAGAGAGGCTGCTCTGGCCCTTCTGCCCTCCTGCTCTGGGGCTCTGGGAGGAACGGGGTCCCAGCCCTCCAAAGAACAGCTGCTGATGGTTCTTTCATAGCTTCTTACATTAGGGCAGGATCTCTCCTGTAGTCGCTTTTTTAGAAGCAAACGTTTGGGTTTTTTGGTCTGTGCCAGTGTTTGTTCTTCTGTACCACTCCAGATTGCCTCATGGAGTCACTGCAGCTGCCAGTTCATTTCTTCTGTCTTTGCTGAGATGCTGGAGTGAGGTTGTGCCCTCCTTGTATCCCAGGCATTAGTTCTCATGCCATTGCCAGGACAGATCTTAGTTCTTGAAGAGGCCACGGGAAGGCCAAGTGTTGCTGTAGAAGTCCACCAGTGCAGCAGGACTGCCAGTCTTTGCTCCATGTGTGCTGACTGTTGCAGGTGTTCATAAATAAAGTTGCTCTGGATGGTGAATGGGGGCCTCAGGGGGGTTCTAAAAGTCAAAAGGCTTGTGGTTGCTCTCCTCTGACTGCCAGGATATTGGAAATATTTTGTTTGTCTCCAGGTGAAGATAGATTGATCATAGCCATATATCTATCTGTCACTGTTTATCTTGATGATTTCCTACTAATTTTCCATTTTGCTGCTGAGTTATATGAATGGAAACATTGCAATGAGAAAGGAGTGGGGAAGGCTGGAGAATGGGCTCTGTGTTTCCTTTTACACCTTTCAGATGCAAATGAACCACAACAGCTATTGGGCCTGACCCACAGATCACACTTGGACACAGAATTGGGCTGGCCTGTTGGTTTCAGGTGGAAATGAAAGAATTGCTTCATTAGTCAGGTACAACTATACGTTTCGTTTCCACAGCCTGTTGGGGCAAGAGGTAGAGTAGGAAAAGATGTGTGTAGTGATGGTGA